>NW_028282793.1:0-15565 GCF_059751285.1 Brachycentrus maculatus
CAACATTGTGCTCATTAAAAATTTGTGTTAAATATGAGATCATAAATCTTTCATACCAAGTTGAAAACTTAAAAAAAAACAACGTTTTGAATTAATTATTCAATAAAACCTCGATATAACGGACTGATTGAGGGGAGCCCAATAACGCCAAAAGTCCATTTAAATAAAAAAATATAAACAATGTATTACGATATGAATAAACAATAGAAAACACAAACAAAATTCTATTTATTGTCTTCGGACACTCGTCGAGTGACGTTGCTGTTTGATATCGACGCGCTTGTTTTCGGCAATGTAGGACATAATTGCATGTGTCCGCCTCCGTAGTGTAATGGTCAGCACGCTCGGCTACCGTTCTGGAGGTCCAGGGTTCGATTCCCAGGATAGGTCAAATAAATTAAAGTGATTTTTTCAATGTTATATTTATTTAATATGACCCTGGACTGATACCTGAAGCGGAGGGCTGATCACCTTTCCTTCATGTGTTAATGATCAAGATAACACTGCGTTTATATGATGCAGTGCCCTATGCACCATTGGGGTGTGGATAAGGGTTCGAATGAATACATAGCATTTGCGTCTGCGGATGTCTGATTTTAAATAACAGTTTAAAAAAAACCTAATGAACATCAATAAGTAAAACTCATATAAATACTTAATGTAGCTGTTATAATCTCCTTAATGTTTAAAATTGGTATTACTAAGTAGCAGTGGTGCATTTTACTTCCCTCGTCTTGTATTTCTAGAGCTTTCGATCCCTGGACGGTTCTCACTCCTCCCTTTCCTAGGACCCGTCAAAGACATGATTAATTAAAATACAACAAAGGATAAGTGAGAAATGCAGTGTTATAAACTAAGAAAAGAAAATAATGAGACAAAACTTATTATGACATTATAATTTCGAAATTCGTCAAAATGTTTTGTTAGTAGGTGCCTACCTCACTGTGTTGGTTATATCATAATTAATACCATATTATTATAATTACCACAAAATTATAATATTGATCTGAAAACAGACACTTATACCAAGGTGCGTGGTACGCAATACATTTAGGCACCTTGGTCAATCAATTTGACAAAAAAAAAATATATATATTTTTTTAAGTCAAATTGATTTGTTGGCTTTGCATTTCGAGCATTTTCTTGAAAAACAATATTTTTTGAACAAATAATTATCAACTCCAAATTTCTTTTATAAGATTAATTACACACGCTCAATTACTTACATTCACACACACACACACAAACGATGCAGTGCCCTATGCACCAGTGGGTGTGGATAAGGATTAGAAAATAATAAAAAGATGGTCATAATAATAAAAAATCATAATAATAGAAACAACAACACATTATTAAAATCATTTAAAAGTACGTTAGTATGTAAATATATATTTTTTGTCATTATAAATTGTGAATTCAAAAAATTAAATTTAGCATACCAGTTTTAAAATGGAGGGTTTATTTCAATTTCACAAATAAGTACATATATCATTGTTTGTATCAAAATTATGAATAGCAAGAAACAAAACTTTTTTACATGTATATAGATAACTAGTATGTGGTGTTCTTATCTAAAGTTACTCTATAATCAAATATGATAAATACGAATTCAATTAAAATAAAATGAAGAAATAATTAGAATAAAATGAAATAATTTATTCATTCAAGTTGATTAAAGAAACCACATTTCATTGTTAATATTAAGTGTTCGCTAAACACTTACGTAGATAAAAATGTAATAGAGCTCTCTTACATATATTTATAAATATATATATATATATATATATATATATATATATATATATATATATATATATATATATATATATATATATATATATATATATATATATATATATATATATATATATATATATATATATATATATATATATATATATTTATATATATATATATATATGTATATAAATATATATATATATATATACACAGTATCTACTCAATGAATTAGGGCCACCCATTATTTTTTTGAATACTCTGAAATCTTTTGGATTATTATATTTATTTTACATAAATACTTTAAGTTTTCTATTGACATCTAATATCATGTATATTACCTTCAATAATATGTAAAATATACCTGGATTATTTAACCCTTTACAAAATTTCAAACCCTTTTTCTGAGAAAGGTCCCTAATTAGCACTGGTAGACAGATAGTTGAAAGTTCAAAAAATAGTCCTATCTCATTTATTAGTGAAGTTCCTTGAGTTCTGGTTGTTGTTTTGTTCAGAGAGGTTATATAGTTATCGTGTCTTGTGAAAAAAACTTAATTTTTAATTTTAGTTCATAAAGTATAATTTTTTTTTGTAAACACAAGTGTTTTTTTTGAAAAGGACGAAATGGGAAAAAGTAAAGACATTTCTGAGGAAAAAAAGTCTAGTGTTATAGTGCTACTGAAATTAGAAATACTATCTAATAGAGAAATTTCAAAAAAAGAAAACGTTTCTCGTCAAACAGTGGACAGAATTTCAAAATCAATAAAAAATCAGTCATTCGCCACCAGCAATCGGCGAAAGAACTGTCGTAGGATTAGAAAAACAACACCGAGGACTGATCAAAAATCGTTCAAAGTGCCTTAGAAAACCGTAGTGCATCAGCAAAAACATTAAAAATAAAATTGGAAGAAGAGGGTATAAATATATCGGTATCAACACTGAGGCAACGTCTTTACGAAGTAAATCTGAAATGCAGGCGCCCTGTAAAAGTACCAAAATTGATACCACGAATGAAAGCGGATCGATTAAAATGGGCCAGGCTACATCGAAATTACTCGGTAGATGATTGGAAAAAGGTATTTATTTAAATTGAATTTTCAACATATCATTTTAGTAAATAAACTTATATATTTGAATTCAACTTAAATTTTCATTATTTTTCAGGTCATCTTTAGTGATGAGTGCCGGCTAGAAGCCGTGACAGAGAGCCGTCGATTCGTCAGGAGAACACCAATGGAAAGTTACAATGAGGCCTGTGTGGTAAAAGTTATCAAACACCCCCCTGCAACAATGATATGGTCATGTATTATTAACAATTTACCTGGGCCGTTGTTTTTCGTGGAAGGAACAATGAACCAAAATTCCTATAAGCAGATCCTCGAACGAATTTTATTGCCCTTTTACCATACACTCGACCCAACAGAAGGTCCATACACCTTCATGCAGGATGGGGCACCTTGCCACCGGGCTAAATCAATAATAAAATGTTTGTTTAACGAAAATCTGCCTTTGCTCCCCTGGCCTGGAAATTCTCCGGACCTTAATCCTATAGAAAACGTATGGAGCATGTTAAAAAAAATAAGGTATACTCATTTCCAAATCCGACAGTAGACTGTCTAAAAAAAAATATTCAAAAAATTAGGTCAGTAGACGAAGAAATAAAAAATATGATAAAACAGTGCATTTTAAGTATGCCAAAAAGAATTGAGGCAGTTATTTCTGCCAAAGGTGGAAATACTAAATACTAACTATATTTATATGAAAATATATGCATAATTTAAGCGTAATAAAGTGTTCATGTGTAAATAAAATTCAATGTTGTTTTATTCAAGGTTTTCTCTGAGTTATTCCTGTTTGAATTGAGAAATTGCGCGAAATTCTGCGTGGCCCTAATTCATTGAGTAGATACTGTATATATATATATATATATATATATATATATATATATATATATATATATATATATATATATATATATATATATATATATATATATATATATATATATATAATATATATATATATATATATATATATATATATATATATATATATATACATATATATATATGTATATATATATGTATATATATATATGTATATATATATATATATATATATATATATATATATATATATATATATATATATACATATATATATATATATATATATATAAATATATATATATATATATATATATATATATATATATATATATATATATATATATATACATTTGTATATAATAACAATACTAACATATTTTACACCACGGCTGCTAAAAATTGTACAATTTATGACATTCACATTATGTTATATGAATATAACGGTCCCAGTTATATGGTTGATACAATTTTAAAGCATGTCTTTAACAATATAATATTTTTTTGTATTGTTTTAGTGGAGTACTGCGTCTTGAAGCTATGGTTGATTGATTCCGATACGTCTAATGCTTAGTTAGGCGTGCTTACCACTTCGCTATATAAACGAACAAATGTATACGTCTTATATATTGATTCGTTATTGATTAATTATCTTTTTTTAAATGATTTTATATTTAATGATAAAAAAAATTAATCACCTTATTCGATGTGAAAGATAAAAACGTATTTTTGAAATACTAGGAAAAAACAGAAAAATAATAACGTCATTGGTTTTTCCAATTCATTCACAAACACGTTAGAACAACTCGGTAATGTTCCTCTAACCATTCTTTCGGTTTTACTTTATATTTGTATGGCAATATTTATATTCTTTATTAACAAATTATGCTTGCATAATTATTTGTTTAACGAAACTGGCAAATAAATTTTTAAAAATACTTGGGTTTCATAATTCTGAAAATACTTATCATATCACATTAAAAAATAATAAGTCATGCGAATACTAAAATGTAAATACAAAAGTCAGGTATTTTATTTCAAAATTATATGTGTTACACATGCACCTTTGTACCACATAGCTGCATATATTAAATATAGAAAAAATAGTTATTAATGACAAGGTTTCAGAACCCATATTTATCAAAAGCGAATAATTTCACTACCTCTGACAAAATAATAAATAAATTTTGTAATATATACCAATAAAAAAAACTAAAACAAAATTGTACACAGAAAGACATTTAAGTTTTCTGGACATCTCTTTAGATATCGCTCACTCCTTTCAACAACGTCATAAATCAAAAATCGTCAATTTTCAGTTGTGCATGTTTTCGGATTGCCCAGAAAATGTACTAAGTATATCCCAGCAAAAGCGGCATATTTTTAACTTAATATTTACCCGCTACAGGGCAGAAAGTGTTGTTTTGCATTTTGAAGAAAAAGTATTGCTTGATTTTTTTTTAAATATACTAAAAAAAAATCTGATTTTTTTATTAAGTTTATAAAAATTTACATGTAAACAGTAATGTTGGTACTGTTAACATGTAAATGTATATAAACTTGATATATTGCACTCTCGGTTATCGCGAAAAATGATAAAGTTACTGGAAGAACATTTGTTTTATTTTAAAGGAAATTTGGCGCACATCACGGAAGCTGCATGTACCCTGCGCCGTCGAGTAAAGGAGATTTATCTTCCAACTGTCGTCCTCCCCCCCCCCCTCTCACCCCTCCCCCCCGCCGTCCTCTCCCGACCTTCCCCTATTGCATCATACTACGGCGAGTCTTAGGGGAGGACTTCGCCTTTTTCTTCTCATTTTGCGCGGTATCGCGAGGCCCTTAATGTGGCGACCCCTGACCTTCGACAATGTGTGCAATCATGGGGAAACCCCGTGGGAATTTGATGCATTTTCTTCACCGAAATATTGCTCGATGTTTGTTGATTTTTGTCGAAGCATCTTCTTTTTTATGTATTAAATGTTGAATCAAACGTTTTAAAATGCCATAACAAGTCGAAACAATTGTCACAAAATTAATTTTTATGTTTTTTTTTTAACAATAAAATACATTTTAGTAGAATCAATAAATCAGTGTTTGATTTATCATTTAATAAATAAAATTAAAATGGAGTTCTACAAATTAAACGCCAAATCTAGAAGTAAAAAAAAATCTCTTTTGAAACCATTCACTTTGACTTTTCGTCAAAGAATCTTCTTTAAATAAAAATAAAAATATGTTTACATTTCATAGTAAATAATGAATGTAGCGACATTCAATACTTTCGATGTAAACAATGTCGATTTTTAATATTTTCGAGGCACTACACGCTTTTTGTGACTTTTATTATATAACAACTATTTACAATAAACATGTAGTTATTGCACCAATATTGCTTTGATGATTATTATTTTAGCATAAATTTAAAATTTCCGCCTCCATAGTTAGTGGTAAGCACCCTAGGATACTATGCTGGAGGTCCAGGGGCTCGATTCCCAAGAGGGTAAAAATAAATATGAGAGATTTTTCAGTGTGATATTTATTTAATAAAACCCTAGAATGGCACCTTTCCTTTGTGTATTTAACGATCAAGATAACACTATTTCTAGTGCCCTATGCACCATTGAGTGCGGATGAGGATAAGAATAGAGAAAATAATCATGTTAGCATAAATTCAACTAAAAACTATATTGCTTTAAGAACTTTAATGAGTAATCACAATCCAAATACGTCAACTCCCAATGTATTGTATTTCAATGCAGATATGTAAGTAGTCGATATTCAAAACAATGTGTTTAATGAGTAGTAAAAAACACTTGTGAGTAGTAAAAAAGTGAAAAGGAGATAAAAATCTTTAAAATCTGCTGAGACCTGTCAAATTAATCCCAACGATTTAATTAGAGAGGGAGTAGAAAATAAAATACACGGAAAGCACTTCGCCAGTGCGCCTGCACCACTCACGTATCTCATCCAAAAAACGGCATTAGAATCCTCTATCAAAGGACAAAAAAGTCTAGAACCGATCGATTGAAAAGTGCTCTCACGAATACACGGACGGATACCACCCTCCCCCTGATGTCCCACCCCGAGCCGCCCCACGCGGCCGCAGGATTTTTTAATTAAGGGCTTTAATCTGGAACCCGGACCGTGCGGCTGCATACTAAGTGTTGCATTTCGTGGCTGCCTTAATTATGAGTATGCAATTTCTTGGGACGAGAGCTCCTTGGAAAACCGCGCTAATTTTAGATTTCACTGTTTGTGTTCAAGATTTTGCAAGACCGTGTATTTTACGAAGCGTGTTCTATGTATGTTATGTTTCATAATGAATATGTACATTATATAGATTACATCTTTTAAAGAATAAAATAACAAGTACTTATGTAGTTTTTCCAAATGAATTTTATTTGACCAGCAACCGGGTTCGTCGTAACCGACATCATCAGACTGATATGAGGCTAGACAAAATGTTATATATACAAGGCAGGAGTTGAAAACCATGATTTTATATATTTTTTCCTGAAAAATTGAATTTAAATTTGATGAGTTTAAGTATCGCATTATAATAATAATTAAATGCAAGTTATGGTAAAGGTTTTAGGCATGATATGATATAATTTTATGTTAGACATGGATTTTGTATGTGAATTTAAATAATATATAGCTAAATCTAAAAACGTTGGTTCAAGACCTCTTCTACTGCTCATTGGTATGCAGAAGTGCTATATTCTCTGACACGTAACAAAATTTTGGGCAATTACTTCTTATCGACATGACATTATAGCATGTATTGTTTGTGTCTTAATGCGTATAGTTAAAGTAAATGACTGAAAAGTACGTGACTTGATCGTTTAATATTTCTTTGATGATGTATATTCAATGCACTGACCACATGTTTTATTTAAATTAATATAAATCAGTATGTATCCTCGATTAAGGAAAAAGAAATTTTATTACGGGTTATTTTAATACTAACCTGTTGTATGTTTACAGGAAAACTGTTTTATTTTTAGCAGCTTTTGGAGAGTCTATGTTTAAAAATGAACATAAGAAATAAATTACATTTTTATGTAAAAATAAAACAAAGCAAAGAATTGATATCAGATTATCCCATATTATCATCCAAAAATGTTATTCTTTTCCATGTCTTAACAGTGTTTATAAAAAACTATAGAAACAAATTCGACATCAAGTTTTTCTTTAATATTTGATAATACCCATATCTTGTTTATAAATGTATTCATAGTATACGTACAAAAGTTTATTTGTCACTTGTTTTTTTTCTCATTTTCTAATTGTTATGTTTTTCCTTATTGTGATGCTCTTTGATTGACGAAGGCTTTTTATTACTATAATGAATATGAATGTGAAAGGTGTTTTTTTTCATTTTGAGTAAAAAATAATCAACAATATTTTGTTATTAATCTGTAATTTTTTTCTATGTTAATTCGTTACAGTGCTGCAGAAAAGGGTGTATAAAAAATAATAAAGAATAATTAAAAAATACAACATGTACAGCACTGCTAAGTCTAGTATTCACAATCGTTTAAATTGGAGTTTTCTTCTAAATAGAAGGAATTAATTTTTTAAGTATAATAGTACTCCATTGTTATGCATATATTTCGAAACTATATTTATTTTTATATTATCTCTCAGTATTTCATTATAAAAGTACTATTTCTTCTTACTATTTCTCGTTAAGTAACTAAAAATATATACATCTTCTTTAATTCATCCTGCTAATATATATTTTAGAACGATTATCTACAATAATTCCTTCCAAAATATAATTTTTTGCCATCGCTATTATATTGTGTGTTTCGTTTTTCCTTATTATAAAAATTTCGAGTATTGTATTGAATGTAAGTCGGCGCATTATTCTTCAATTATATAAAGTTTTGGCACTGGTGCAGCGAAATTCGTTTCGAAAAGAAAACCGAGCAAATATAAATCAACGTGCATTTGTTTAGATAGAATGGCTGAAACGCTAAAGTTGTGGATAAATTGAGAAATTGGAAATGTAGGGTAAATCGAAGGACAGGGTAATTCAAAAGGAATCGATGATATTCGTAGATTTTGGAATTTAAAATACGACTTCGCCTTGGATTTTTAGTTTTTTTAAAAAATATTTTAATCTTTATTTTTTTGGTTTTACTTTGGTAATAATAATGGAATATGTTCATTACACATTTTTGTATTTTTTTCGTGATTTTAAATTTAATTATGTCTGATTAAGCTTATAATGATTATCATCTCGCTGGTACCTACGTAAAATCACATCGGAATCTCGTGACCCCAATTATCAATGTTATCATAAGAATCTCCTACAAATTTAAAGTACTATGTTTATTGACTTGCACTAATAAGACTACGGGTATGCAACTCCGAATGCGTTTTACCTTTCGTATATTCTAATATTTCTTATTTATTTAATAGAGCACAGTATTTTTTCCTTCTCACTTGTATAAATACGCATTGCTTAAATTTTTTGTATTACTCGAATGCACAAATTTCTTGGGTCTTTTTTGTACAGTGCTTCTTTATATATTTTACATCATTCTTAAAAATATATATTTTAGAAACAAGGAAAGAGAAAAGTGATAAAAAAATAAATTTTCTGAGCTAGATTCCAGCTCGGTTCCTTTTTGATGCATGCTTTGTCTTTGGGCATTCTTAATCATTGCTTAATTTTTCAAATAATCATTATTTTAAAAAAAATTGTGTATTTAAAAAAATCAACTGAATATGATACAATACTTTTGTAAGTATGATTATTTTTATCTTATAAATTTAATACGTACATAAAGTATAATTATAAAATAAATTCACATACTACATACATATCGCTCACTCCTTTCAACAACGTCATATATAAAAAAAAATAACTTTATTTTTCAGGAGATCGTTTTTAAAGTTTAAAAATATGATACAATGTATTAAAAATAAATATCAAGCCACTTATTGAACTTTTTACTGTGCAACAGATCTTTTTAGGTAGAACCTTAATGTTTTTTCTCCACTTGAAAAATATTAGTATATTTAAAAAAAATAATCAAACAACACCTTTTCTTCAAAATGCAAAAACAACACTTTTTGCCCTGTAGCGGGTAAATATTAAGTTTAAAATATGCCACTTTTGCTGGGATGTAGTACATTTTCTGGACATTCCGAAAACACGCACAACTGAAAATTGACGATATTTGATATATGACGTTGTTGAAAGGAGTGAGCGATATGTATAACACAAAACTTTTCGGATTATCCGGTACCAAGCATTTCTGTTATCGGGTACCTGTTAACGGGGATGATTTTTCAAAGCTTTTTTGAGAAAATGTGAGGGGAGTAGAAAAATAGAAATCTTTGTTCATAATTCATAAAATTAGATTTTTGCGTTAGGTTGTGCATATATACATAATATTATCAGTGTTCCATTGGGGAGTAAACTAAAACACAAATAATTCAACAATAAAAATGACCTTAATATTAGAAAAAAATAAGATATTCTTCTTTCCAGATAGACTTCTTTACATCACATAACGTAGGTATCCATTAAAATAACATGAAGGCAATACTTTTAACACTTATAAAGTATACTTGCATAAAAACTTTGGTAACCGTTTGTATGTATTTCGTATACAGCGTATGTAATGTACAAAACGTAAGCTACCTACATATGTTTTGACAACGTATTTCAGATCGTAAAAGCAAAAAATCAGATATCAATCTCCATCAATGAAATATTTTTACTCTCACTCGATATCATTGTATCAGTTTGGTATTATTAACTGTATCTATCGGACTAAGTATTATATTAAAGCTATGAATATAGTTAGACCGGAAAGCTGTCCTTGTGTCGGACGTCCTAACAATGGCTGCAGGATCCTAGAGCAGCCAATGGCGGCGCTGCACCAAGCAACGTCGTGCCACCATCCGTCTCCGTCACGGCCATACATCTATCTCTGTCACCACCCCCCGCCCCACCGCCCTAGCGTTCCCCACACACCCCCCATCACCCCATCGCCTGCACCATTTTTAAATAATCCACGATAAAAAGGTTTAAGCGACGAGCTTTTTTACACCGTACTCGCCGGCTAAAAAGAATACGCCGCTTGAGCCCTTTCGTCTAATCGGCTATCCACCCCAGCCCGCCGGGTATGCAGCTCGTCTGCAGGGGGTGTCTCACACCCGAAAAGCCGTAAGCGCCGTACGTTCTGTCCGACCGAATGATGGATGGAGATTTTAGTCCGGGATAAAGGATAGTTTCTTGAGAGAACGCTATGTGCACCCAGATTTAGAGGTATAACAGCACTAAATCATATGACGCTGCCAGAAATGCACTATTCGTACGAATTTTCGAACCACGAAGCCATTAAACGATAAAAAACACGTCAGCGAGCTGCGAATAAATGAATTCGGTTGACGTGGAAGCGTTTACGGGATTTATCTTTAAATTTGTTGGTTTAACACGCGGTGATTGATGCCACACTCACGTGGAAATTTGCTAACCGATTTTTATTAGGTTCATTTTTTAAACTGAAAAGCGAACTAAACGACAAACGAAAAGCCCGTGAAAATCCAAATCCATATCTGATATTGTTTTTAATAAATTGTTTTATCATTTATAATATTGTATTCTTGAGACCATTTTGAATTTTGGATTTGACTAATGCAAAGTTTTTATATATTTTTACGTGATAATTTTACATATTTTTACTAGGATTAAAACGTCAATGCACATTACATCATCCTTTACTACAGTTCACAACAATGCTGCAGGGTGTGGGAAACCAGAAAGGTGGATACAAAGAAAATTTAAAAAAAAATCATCCCCTCTTCATCAATATGCGTGGATCAACTACTGCATATTTCCCTGCATAGCGCTTCTAACCCAAATCCTTATTGTATTTAAATAATCTCATTTTGTTATTATGTGAACATATATTATTTCAAATTACTTTCTTACCCCGGAAAAGGTTTTTTTTGGTTTTTAACACCTACATCAAGTTATACGAGTATTAGACACAAGTACTAGTACTGTTGTATAAAGGCGACTTGCAAGTGATATATATATATATATATATATATATATATATATATATATATATATATATATATATATATATATATATATATATATATATATATATATGTATACATATATATTTATATAAATATGTATATATATATATATATATATATATATATACATATATATATATATATATATATATATATATATATATATATATATATATATATATATATATATATATATATATATATATATATATGCATATTTATATTAATACATACCAACAACACTTGCAAGTCGTAACGTTTATGAATTTAAAAAATATTAGAAAAATTCAAATTATCATTTCTTGTTAATGTTTACTTTTAATCCCAGTTGATTTTTACCAAGCAGAAAGTTTTTATTTTTTCAAAATAAATCTGATCAATAGATTTTTAAAATTTCTGAAATCCTACGCAAAATCCAAGATAATAAAAAAAATGTAAAATATAGTTCAACTCAATATTCAACAAACCATGAAATCAACTGTGCCACAGAAATGCATCGTAAAACTATAAATCCTGAAACAAAAGGCATTTTAACACGAAAACATTGTTTCATACATTTCACGTAGGTACCTACCTAAAAGAATTGCTTGCGAACTTGGAAAGATTTAGCGTTACAATATTTCATCCTTATAATTCATAATTTTGTTGACATCTCAACGAAGATGAAGAAAAATATGGCAGTCTGGATATTTATGGGGCTCATGACCTCATAGGCTGGTCAAATCACTTTACACACGTGAATTATTCACTATTCTACCCATGATTAACAATTACTCTACTCAAATTTAAGAAGTCATACAAATATGATCAATCTCATGACGTTCCATGATTGAGTTCTCAACAGACATCTTTGATTGGATTTAGAAAGCTTTATTTAGAAGAGACCTTTTTATTTGTGTACAAGATCTAAACCCGGATTAATTTACACAGGGAAACGTCTAAAAACTTGATTTTCAATTTTTATGGAGTAAATATACAGACTTCCATATTCTTCTTCAGTTATGCTGATATGTCAAAAATGTAAAAAAAGTATTTGGGCATACTTAAAATGCTGTGGATATTAACAAGTTCCGAAATTTGAAAAGTGTGGTTGTCATTCATGGGTAGAATGTAAGAGTATGTAGAATTTTTGGAACTTCTCGTTATAAGATCTATCTCATGACACAGTTTTATATGAGTTCTCACCAGGCATCAATGTTAAATGATGTAAAAAAAAATTGTGAACAATTATTACGACACACTCAAAATCTTACCATTTTCACCCTCCAAAAGTTTTTCTAACAAAAATTGTAAACGTTATCTGTTTATGTATCTGCTTAGTAAATTAATGCTCTAGGAATAATTAAAGCTCAATCTTTTCTCGGATCTATATGTTTTTTTTATATATTAGTGCAGACAGTTTTTTTAAGTTCACACGAAAAATCATTTAAATACTTATTTTATAAGTATCGCTGCACCCTGCATTTCTCACCATTTGTTCATCTCGAATTTCATGTATTCTCAGGGTGATGTCACTCATCTTAAGGCGCAATCTGTCATCTTGTAGACGAATAAGAAGAAAAAAATCGGAAAAAACGGTTTACGATCTCTCATTCCCTTCACTCTACTAATATTATATTCATTAGTGTTCATTCCCCACACTTAGAATAGCAATATGATCTTCTACCCTTGTAATAACGATAGACAGAAATACAATATCTTTGATGTTTTTACCCAACAACCAATTAGAAATAACATACATATTTAAAAAAAATAGTTTTCATAGTTTTTAGTATAAATAATAAAGGTTATCTAAATAGATCAAAATAAGAGAATAAATTATTTGTGTCCGTTTTCAATTTTTTTTAAGTGAAACTTTTTAGGCAGCGATTATTGAATCAATAATTGGACGAAATTGAGAGTACGATATCAAGGACGCAATATTATTAAGTACGCTTCGTTACATAATAAAAAAATATATGTATAAAAACTATGTTATTTTAGACACCGCAATTTGAGAATTTTGGACACGTGAAACGAATGAGTGACGAAAGAAAGGGAAAAAACATGAGTAAAATGTAAAACATAAGAGCAGAGGAAGACCCAAGAAAACTTGCCATGATATTTCAAATTTATTGTCGGATTGATCGGCGAATATGTATGAGGAGTTGCATAATTATGGATGAAGGGAAGAATGTTCGTAAAGCAAAGTAGTGTGGCGCTCTATTCTCTCTGCCTAACCCTGCGCAGAAGGGACGTTATCGTTAGTTAATCAGTTACAAAATACTTCATTTATAAATATTTTAAAGAGAAAATCAAAAATAACGTTTTTGTGAAAAATAAACGGAAGGTATTTGTATTTCCAAACATTTTTTACCCACATTACTAATTAATTAATTTTTTTACTCATTATTAATTTTTCAGCCATCGAACGCAGAAATGATGCATTTAGGGGTGAGTCTTCAGACAAGAGTAGAGTATCTACCCACCAGGGCAGACATTTCAACTCCACCATTAATCATTCTCTTTCCATCCATCGGGTTCATTGGTTGCCCTTTTTGACAAACAAAAACACCTACATTACGGTCATCCATCTTATTTTTTCGATTAAAAAAATATTTTTAACGAGTCATGTTAATTTGTCAGACGATAGTTAAACCAGTAATCATGGATTGAGTTTCGTATTTTAAATAATGAGTAAAAATCTGTTTACTTTATTTGTTTACGTTTCGACATCTTAATATAGATGATAAAGACATAGAAAGGAGAGTGAATGCTGGAAACAAAGTGAATGGTGCACTGAAATCAGTTATAGCAAATAAAAACCTATCAGCGGAAGCTAAACTGGCAGTGCACAACGGAGTCCTGGTTCCAACTCTAATGTATGGAAGTGAAACATGGAGTTGGCAAACGAAGGATTAAAGTAGACTGAATGCAGTCGAAATGCGATCTCTCAGAAGAATGTGCAACATTACGATGTATGATAGATGTGCGAATAGTGAAATAAGGAAGGAATGCAAAGCTGAGATAAGCATTATCGATAAAATTAAGAAAGGTGTGTTGAGATGGTTTGGACATGTAGAACGAATGAGTGAGGAAAGAACGGTAAAACAAATTTATGAGGCGAATGTTAGCGGGAAAAGAAGCAGAGGAAAACCGAGAAAAACATGGCACGATCAGGTATGCCAAATACTTGAAAGTGGTCAGGTTAGGAGTCGTAACAATCGGCGGGTATGTATGAGGAGATGCATGAACGTGGAAGAGGCGAAGAATGTCTGCAAGGACAGAGTGGTGTGGCGCTCTATTCTCTCTGCCTACCTCTGCGGGGAAGCGGCGTGATGGTTAGTTAGTTAGTTAGTTAATATAGATGAAGAATAATATGGAAGTTTGGGTATTTACACTTGTAAAGTTAACCATTCTACCCATGACTGACAACCACACCACTCAATTTTTTGAAAATCGCTCATGACGCTTTTTATGTTTGAGATAACGGGACCCATCTATGGTTGGATCGAGAATGCTTTTATTTAGAAGAGACCTTTTCATTTAGATGTATGCAAGATGCTAACCAGATTATTTTACATACTGGGAGACGCCTGAAAATCTGATTTTCAATTTTTATGTAGCTTATAATTTAACAAGATTATTTTATTCACAAAATTTTTGGACAACAAAGGTTGTGAAAATTACTTTGTTTTAAATTCATCTAAGCTGTGTTCTTCGAAACCGGTTGAGATTTTAATTAAGTTATAGTAATTTTATTACAAAATTATTTTTAATGTATTTATAAAATGGACAAGAAACGTACGGTGTTTGAAAATGATGCTGAATGCATCGAATCAAAATCGATTTTAAGATAAAGTGGTTTTTACTAAGTTAAACTTAAACTA
>NW_028282794.1:0-11213 GCF_059751285.1 Brachycentrus maculatus
TTCCCAACCCCAACCCCAACCCAACCCAACCCCAACCCCAACCCCAACCCCAACCCCAACCCCAACCCCAACCCCAACCCCAACCCCAACCCCAACCCCTTGGTTTTCCTTTCATCATTTTGTATAATATATATACGAGTGGTTACTGCGGTTAGACTCTATATATATATAATATATATATATCGAAAAGTCGGATGTCAAACACAAACTGCTATGAGACAAACTGTATACATAAATGCTGTAATTATTATGGATATTGCCCTGAGGACTACTCTACATATTCCTCTTTCAGGTACAATAACTGCTACTTCTACTATATAACCCCCCTTACAGATTAAGGCTATTATGAATGGATCGCGGTTGCTGTCGGAAGTGTGATTCTGTTTGCTATGGCCACCTGCTGCTTCTTGATATATTGCGCCAGGAATGCAAGTGCAAAACAACAGCTCAGTGCTAATGCCAATCTTGGGACATAATAAAATATCAAAAAAGATCCCAATAGTGAATTGTCAGCATAAAAATGCTTATCTATGGAGCAGCAAACTATGTAAGTCCAATATTGAAGATTAAACTCAGACAATTAAAGAGTTTGATTCATAAAATTCGTTCTTTCTATTTAATGATATAAACTGAATGAATGAATACTTCATAAATTATTTACATAATAGAAAACATTTGATGAATCTCCATATCCATACACGAATTGTTGCTTTGAGAAATGAAGACATATACATGGAATCATTGGTCAATAGATGTTTTTGACCATCACCGAGTAAAAATCTTCGAATGATATTTTACCATCGTTATTGCTGTCACACTTGTTGATCATGAGCTTCAATGTTTCGTCATCTAGGTTTTATTTCACGTAGCGATTGATCTATCGCAGGTCTTCGATATCGATGTACCCTTTATTCTTCCTGTCATATTTCTTGAAAATGGCAGTAATGTCCTTCTTGTTCTAGTTGAGATAGGGTTTTGTGCCCATTGCCTTCATGAATTAGTTAAAGCTGATGCCACCTGCTTCTTCTGCGTCGAATTCCGCAATTATCTCATACACTGTTTTTTTGTTGGGGTTAAATCCATTCTGCGTGAGAAGAAGTGTCAGATCGTTTGGGAGAAGTACTCCCATGCCAGTCGAATCGTATGTATCGAACACTTACTTTATGTCGATGACATCTTCGATATTGAGGTGGCCTGTCACGTAGTCTTGAGGTTAAAAGGATTCTAGATCTTTACGTTTGAATCTTACGCGATATCGTTCACTTGGCCTTTCTGAGTAGCCTTCGCTCTTCTAAGGAGTGTGCCCCATTTTTTACTGCCCTCCATGGGTCGATGTTCGGACTCTCGAGCTCGCGAACGATCTAGTCTTTTATTTGGTCTTATACTCGCTCATCACGAAATTATTTATGAGTATTATCAAAGTATCTAATGGCCTTATATAAATTCTTGTATTTATACATACATACAGCATCATACTTATTTACCATATTTGGTTAGTGATGCTGCTTTAAAGTAAACAGCATACATATGCGAATCAATTCGATTAGTTTTGAAGCTTTAGCGTGTTATGGTATGCTTTATCATTTCGTAGATTGAACATATCTATGCATTAACATTATTATTCGTGTATGACTTTGAAGTAGACTCCAATAATATTACTGACAGTCAGCAATCTCAGAAGGAGGCGAGCTTAATTAATTTATGCTTTGCTTAAATGCGATAATTTGCAAAATATGTTTAAATCTATGATCGAATCTGCCCTGTAATTTGATACCTTAAATGGACTGACTTCAAACTATTTAGTCATGGTTCCCTCTTCAAAATCAATTGATTTAGGAACTTATTATCGTAGTCCAGATAACTTTATGTATGTTTAACAAATATATCAAAGCAATTACAAATTCATTCGATACAGCATTTGCACATTTTCAAAAGCATATATGAATGAAATCATTCGAATAGCCATCTTGGCATCATGGAAACAATGTGTGTTATGGCTGAGGCTGAAGAATTAGCTATCCGTGTTTGAAAATTGTTCAGAAGGAAAGTCCTCGCTGCTAAACAATATTATATACAGGAACAGACAGTTATAAACTCTGACCTATGACGGGGCTGAAGAATTATCTGACTGTGCTATGGAATTGTTGAATTGTTCAAAAGGAGAAGCCAAATTGAAATAATGATACTCTGAAATAAATATCGAAAAGCGTGCGAAATTACAATTATAACATTTATAGCAATGCATCAAATATAATAATATGCCAAAACAGATATCCATGCTGCACTTGAGAATAGTAAAAACACTTAAAATTCTCCATAAATAAATATGATCCGGCATCCTCAATTTATGGGCATAAGTTCATATAAATTTACGTGTGCTTATTAAGCATAGTGAGTATAGATTGGAGACAGGGGGGGCAAACTTAATAATTGTATTATTCATATAGATTGTATTCCAATAATCCCCAGTGCATGAAAGTATCCCAAGAAAGACAAAACCTCTCTATAAACAACCAAAACTGTGCTCAGAAGACCCTCGATTTCAGAGCCAAATTCAAAACTGAAGTATTTTTCAATCCACGTAGAAATGCCGATACCTGCTACAACAAGGCTACTGCCCATTCGGCGACACGGTACACCACATCATATTTAGTGTGCTTTTGCCCACGCCGAAGTTGAAATGCGCGAGAAATCTAACCTGCACATTCACTACAAAACCAAAATGTGTTTAAACTTCACGAAGAGTGGCTACTGCAGGTATGGTGATCGCTGTCTCTTCCTGCACTCCCCAGGCAGGGACAGGGAACGCACTCGAAGTAACAGCCCCAACGAACACGAATAGTCCAACCAAATCTCCAAGGGCGCACGCCACCAGAATAATCTGCGAATGTTGAGCAATTATGGCTTTGGAGTATTTCATGCGTATTCACTTATTAAATATGCACAGTTATCTGAACAGAAAATAGTCCAAGGTGTTGAGTTGGATGACTTGCTCTGAGGCAGAAATGACTCGCATCAGTGGGACCAGCGATGGAGAACAATCCCAAGGGGCTAGGGAAGTTTCACCATGTCTCTAACCCATAAAGCAAGCGAAGGATGTGTGCGATGAGATCATCCTGAAAAAGCCACGCATGTATTCTCTTTGAACATCTTAAACATTATGAAATATCCATCAACATTAACACAGTCGTTATTAATTCGGGCTCATTAGCACATGGATTTGTTTGGGGCACATTCTCCCAATATAGAATTTAGTTGGATTAAATTAAATTTGAATTTGGCATTCATAGCAAATACAAATGTATTTATATCTTGCCAATCATAAATTATATTTATTATATTGTGCTGTATATATAATATTCTCATATTCTCATATTGAAATAGTAACTTTATTTCTCAAATGCGCTCCAGACAGACCACAACAATACCAAAGTAAACAGCCATGAGAATGCCCAATAATATAAAGCAGTCTATATCAATCAAACTCCATTTAAAGGAGTATATACATTATTATAATATCAATTAAATTAATATGTTTTGCCCATAATGCTAAAATCATAGCATCGCAATTGTGATGTGAAACATAGACCGTAATATTTGTTTGGAAGTAAGACACGATATAATCACATTGTAGTATTACAATATACACGATGAAATCATATTTAGCCGTGGTAGCGATGGTCAACGGTATGATAGGCGGTCTAATATTGGTCCTGCCCATACTGACCTTGCAAGGTGGGACATTACTGTCATTGCTAGTCATCTTGGTTACTGGGTTCTTCAGCTTCTATTCTTGCTATTTATGTGTCATTCATCTCGGGAAGCATTCTGATTTGGACCATGCTTTGGTCTATCACTTCAACGGCAGCATGTTCGTCAAATATTTCTACGACTTTTTAGTGTGCCTCAACCTTGTGTTTCTATTAATGCTCTATTTTAATCTAATCGTGCAGCAATGGGAGGGGTTGCTGCCCTATAATGTGGCCAACCCCATTTGCAATGCAGTTTTCTTATTGGCATTAACTTTCGCTCTGAATTACTTCCATTTGGGGGCCCAGATTTTAGGATACGGAATCGTCAGCATTATCGGCTACTGCATTTTTTTGGTTTGGATGTTTGCAAGCGCTCCTGCTGGACCCAACACCATTCCGCTGTTTGGACAGGGGGCTGTGAATCTAGCTGCTTCGATGGGCCAAGCTTTCGCGATCCAAACATTCTTCATTCCTGTACTCAAGTAACTCCCCACAACCAAAGGCTTTGTCAAGTATACGCTCATTGCCTACATAATCGGAACAGCCGTCTATCTTTATATTGCGTTTGCAGGGGCATTCGGCATTGTCAATCGAATCGAAGTCATCTTCCCTTTACAAACAATCTAAAACTACTTTAATTCAGGCTAATGGCAAGTGGGGATAGTGTAGGCTCTTTACTTGGTGCATCTGTACTCGGCATTCGGAGAGTTTCTATTGATTTCGAAGTATGGATTTGCATGATAGTTTAGAAAGAGGTTCTTTGGACTGTTCAACTTGAAGTAATCGAAGGCGAAGACATCCCTAAACATTCCCGAAGTGATATACTCAACAAGCATCATATTGATTTGCGCGGGTGTCTTCTTCGGCAACATCAATATCGACACATTGATCGAAATAAATGGGGCTATCCTCGGCTTCTTCTTCATCTATTTGTTGCCTGCTCTAATGCATGCCAAATGCTTATATCTCCCGAAGGCACTAAATCGATCGAATGAGGATAAACTGTCGATGCTTGACAATACTTAACAACCCTATCCAGAAATCAGAAATTAAAAAACAAAGAAATAAACCTAACTTATTGTTATAAAGAACTTTAATGGTGAGCCAAGGTTGATGTCCAATCTTGATTAATTAGAGAGGCATCTGTCATCTTTGGGGAGCGCCAACAACAATGCAGTCAATGTGGACAATATAGAGAATGTGGGCAATGTAAGCAATGTAAGAAATGTAAACAATGTGGACAGTGCGTGTAATAGCAATGACAACAATAATGGAGACAGTGGCAGCGATGAAAATCAGCCGGTTTAGCCTGTGAATGATACGAAGAGCAATGAGATGCAAATTTAAAATAATGGTGATTCGATCATCAATAATAAGGATACTGTGAGCATTATTGCAAAGGTCGATAACCACTAGAATGAAACAGATGCCGCTCCAGCCCTCAGCGAATAACATGAGGAGCATGGATAGAACTCATAAAAGCCCATTGATTTCACTTGCAAATGCTAAAAACCAAAGAAGACTTTACAGATTCTCGACATTGTCTCATTGGTTGGCATGGTGGGCTTAGGTTTCTTTATCATGGTGGATGGATTCATTACCGTCGTGACTGGACAGTCCGGTTGATGCAATCTCATATCAGATAGTTGATAATTTATGCCAATATAGTCACAATAAGATTCACATAACTTACTGGAATCTGTGGTGTTGTCGAGTAACTGCCGCCAGATCGGTTCAACTCCAATTAATATAAGTTGCAAGGCGTTAGTTCAAATATCTCATGCGGCAGTGTCAAATACTCCATTTCTGTAATGCCAGAAAGCCGCATTAGCTACTACAGACGACGCGACTACTCCACTCTTCACACTATTTTCACTCTAGAAGTTGATAAATATATTGTGATGGGATATATACTAACTTGCAAATGTTGAAGATAATTTTATCAGTATTTTTATACGAATTTTCAGCAAGTCATGAAATACGAGGGCAGCAGGCTCAGGAAAAATCCATAGACATAAGGCTCCCCCGCTTTTGACTATCCCAAGTTCTCACTGACTACCCTACCGAAGTCCCGGGAGACTCCCACTTATCTCCAACAAACGCAGAGATTACCGAACCAGTACAGCTTGTAGAATCTACCTTCCCGTCTGAAGTCTAAGTTCTCATCGTCATTGGTTGACGAATTGCCCCTGCAGGCTGAAAAAACACCAAGTTCGGGGATAAATCAATTTACTGGAATCAAGTCATTTTAAAACTTGGTCGGGAACGATAAATCCACAGAAAGGCCTGGCAATTAAATTTCCACCAGGACCACATTATCCATTTAGAATATCCCCAACAAAGAGCACTCCTTCCAATAAAGCCTCAACTTCGAAATTGGCAGTTCCAACAACATAAAAACCGAAAGCAGCATTAAATTATAAATACCCTGTACCTCCACAGAAATCAAATCGAGCAACAGCTTCAGCCGAATTTCAGACGAATGCGACTCCAACTCTGAGATAAAGAACTGTGAAGACAAGGAAGAAGGGATTTCTTATCTGAGCGAATCGTTAGCAAAGCTACGAATGGCAAACACTTCCCTCATGCAGAAGAACAATCAGCTCAAGATAGAGGCCAAAAACATTAAAAAACTGAATGAAGAATATGAAGTGGAAAAATAGTACTTGCTCAACGAACTCAGGAGGATCAGAGAAAAGTCAATGCTGATGCAGAACTAACGGATCTTCAACATTAATCAAATTTCAACATTGAAGAATACAATTTCAGGTTTAGAGGGACAGATGAAAGTGATGGAGGATCGCATATGGACGCTTACCAATGACAACCAGAAAATTATTGAAGAAGTGAACTTCGAAAGATAAATGGGAGCCGACTTCAAAAAATAAAACCAATCCTTAAAGTCTATGCTTGTCACCTACGAATCCACCCTGAAAAAACTCACAGACTGCACAGAAATTAATGGGCTTAAGGCCCTTGAAAAGTAGCACAGCGTAAAAATTCAGGAACTAAAAAATGAACTGAGTGAGTTCAGAGTAACCCTCCAACAGTTAGAAGAAGGAAAAAAGTAGAATATGATCTTGAAGAGCTAATCAGAATAAATAGTCAGAGAAATTAAACTCGAAAACCACAAGCTAATTTAGAAAATGAACATGATGAAGAGAAGCAACGAAACTGAGAAAGAGCTGGCGAACTCCATGATGATTGTGCCCCAAGACAAATATCTCCAGAAGTTGCATGCAAACGAGTAGAAGATCAGGGCCCTAACCGAACAAATCACAACCCTACAAACCCGCAACAGATAGCTGTAGTCTTCTAAGGAAAACTCCCTTCTGAACATCCTGGCGCCCAGGTACCACACAAATACTGACTATGTAACCAAGCTCGTAAAATAATCTCACAACTAAATCCAGGAACTGAAACGAATCAACGAATCCAACATTGAGGAAGTCATGCGGAGCCGAGAGTCTGTCGAAAGAGAGATCAACTCATCGAAACTAAAGTCATAAGAAATAGACAGACTGAATCTGCTGCTTCGACATGAGAGAAACAAAAAATAGATGATATCCCACGATGAAATCACCAAGCTTGCAAGTGAGAAAAACCGGCTGGAGAAAAGGATCGACCAGCTCATTTAATCCAACAAAAAGCTCAAGGCCGAAAGCGACGACAAGGATAAAATCATTATGACCTACGTAACAGGCCAGAAGACCAAAAAACAAATTGAAGAAACCAACTGCTGATTGATTTACCATACATATTTATCATCTATCATATCTACCTTTATTCGATATGGCTGCTGTATTTCTATATCATAGCTGTCGCCATTGTATGGATTTAGAATTTATGGATTTAGACTATATAATAATCAGCATAAACAGTGGGAATTCTCATTGGTGGTGGATGTTTATTAGAGTATTAGAATATCAGAGTCGCATTGTAATTGATTAATCGGATCAAATCCATGAATTTAAATATGGCCATCAGCTCCTACTTGCTTGTTCTGTCTTGCTTGTTGCTGGCTGCCCGCTCTGAGTCGAATGAGACAGATGTCATGCTGGTGAATAGTGTGGTTTCAGTGACTCTAGAGCCTAACATCCACAAAAAGTACAGTCTAACCATCCCTGCGGATATCAAGGAGAATGAACTGCTCTTCATAACGGCTGAATCACCGTTTAGTGACCCTTATGAGTTGCCCTACATGCAAATATCCTCCGAAGATGGCTCCTACACTCAGTCCTGCTATCAGTAACTCTACGACTATAATGATGTCTGCCAAGTTGCAACTGAAAAAGCGATACCTGGGACAAAGTTCACGGTCGAAATATACTGTGTCATCAAATGCGATCTGTAAGTCGGGGCATATATCTCAAAATACAGCAATGTCTAATTGAACACAAGGTATAGACTGAGCTCATTTAAATAGTTAGGAATCAGTCAGACAGTTCTCATTGACATCCCAGAGGATCTCGAATTTACCCAGGTGATCATCATGACAACACTCTTGAATGTTGATGAAGTCAATGAGGGGTTCGAAATGTATGCGAACTATGGGCCGGATGCGACGATGCCATCGGAAACTAATTTTATGGTCAAGGCAAAGCCTACTTATGGGCATCGAATGTCAATCGCGCTTAGCAAGGAAGATATAAATCCGAAAGAGAAGATCATGCTGCTATTAGTTATGGGACAGAATATGAATTTATAGCTCATTGCGAGCACCGTCAATGGCACAATGATCGCACTGATCCCAGGGCAGGCCAGAGTGGAAGCAACTTCCTACAATGAAAACAGACTATTTACAATGGATCTGTCCTCAGACTCGCTGAGTGACAGCGATGACATAACCATACAGATTATTGTATACTCAGGCTCGCCACGCATCGATGTGGCCTTTGACAACGCCTTCCCACAGGGCTCGACAATCGAGAATTAGTTCATCGATCGCAAGATGAGCTTTGTGATCGATGGAAATCTAAGAAAAGAACTTAATTATACGGGCATTGTCTATATCAGAGTATAAGGCTACTGGCCCAGCAATTTCTACATCAATGCTGAGATCAACCGCAAACTATTCATCGAAATGGAGAACGGAATTACAGAAATGTTGAGAATGCCCGCCAATGATATTAAAAACTTCATATTCACTGATAGAAATGTGGCAGGTGCAAATGCAGAGGAGTAGCTCAAAATTAGTTACAAGGTTACCATCGAAGTCCTTGAGGGGTATACCTAAATAGGAATCAGAGTTTGTCATTCCCTCCAGGAAAACAATACGCTCGATTGCTTAATCACAAATCGGTCTGAATTGGAGACCGAAGCTGCGAAACAATCCTTCAAAGAAATCACAAAGTAAGAGAAAAGCCAGTTTAACCTCTATTATGTCTACTTCGACTACACGGTTAATTTATGCCCAAGTTTTACCCGGGACTCTGGTCAGAAAATCTATGAGTGTACCTACCAAATGATAGTCCTCAACAACGATAAGAGAAAAAATGCCTAAGATATTTACATTGCCGTGTAAATAAACAAGAGAAAGATTTCTGCACTTTTATTGGAAGGGGAAATCGTCAGGGATTCAGTCGACAAATAAGCCTATAACTATTATTCATTTGTAGTGTCCAGTGCTGACAAAATTGACCAAATTTAGTTCTACATTACTGTGATCCAGGGCGATACCAGTCTACTGATGTCCAGATAGGTCCAGTATCCGGAGTTAGAAGATTATCTGAATGGCACAGCAAAACTGAGTTTATTCAATTATATGATTATCAAAAAAAGTTAAATCGCAGTCGGAGCATACAAAATCGGAGTATATGGCTACGAAAGCTCAGATTACACGATTAATGTTGTAATCCGAAGGCATATCGAAGAGACCACAACGGACACAACGAACACAACGAACACAACGGATAAAACAAACACAACAGACACAACGAACACAACGGACACAACGAACACAACAAATAAGACCCACAATTCCACATAAATTCGAATCATGAAAGATACAACTTCCACTTACACTATCGACCCCTCCCAATATTCTGAATTCGATTTCAGCTTCGTCCCAAAGAGAAACTAAACAAGCATCGTGCAGGTTATGGCAGTCTCTGGCACAGTTATCTATTCAGTGATCGAAAAATCGAGTAAAAACATCATATGCTCGAGTTCCTCATTCGCAAGTTCAAACTAAAAGTGTAAATTCAATGCAGTGGAGGATGTGGTCTATAGAATTTAAGTTACAGCCCCATAATCCCAGAATGATCAATAAAAATTAGTGGTTTTCAGTGTTTCTTACTGGGGCAAGGAAAGCTGTGTCCTTTACCCAATGTAAATTCCCTTTTTTATTTCCCTGAAAAGCCAGGAAAGTCAGTGTTTCACTTTCACTAGGATATAAAACGAGGATATCGAAATCACAACATCGATATCAGCGCTACAGATGATTCAGTCCAACATTTCTGTCAAGGCTATATTTTCGGAGAAATAGATCCTAATTGAGGGGCATGAGAAGATATTCAGTCAAGAAGAATTGAAGATATTGTGTATTAAATCTGCTGAGGAGTCATCATCGACTTCGAACAGCAGGACGAGCTCAAGCTGCCAATTTCAACTGGAGTTCGCAAACAATTACAAAGGTTAAGGTGTTTTGTCTTTATTGGCTGCTGTGCAGACCGCGTCTGGCAATAATGTTTTGTTCGAGGGAATTGCATAAAGAACAATGACAAAGCAGCTTAGCGCAAATCACCCTAAGAAATTTTACTATTACCTCCACACTCCCAACTAAGCAGACCAATAAATTTCAGACCTAATAATAATCCTGACCGCCAAAACTCAATCCAACTATCAAATAGGAGTGGCAATCGTAAGCTAGCAGTAATATGCAGCAGATCTCCAATAAGAACTCTACCCTAATTTCAATTCCTAAAACCCAAAACACTTTATTGTAAATTCCACAAAGGACTCCCCTATTACAATTCTTAACATCAATGCCAATAAGGCACTCGTTGGTCTCAATGCGAGTACTATTTACATTGCAATAATTTCTGTGTTCCCGATATCCTTATCGACCTCAACTAATGAGACCATCTATATATTTGAGCTTGAAGTGACTCAATCGGAGACTAAACTGGCGTACGGCTCATCCAAGATAGGCTACGTCGAAAAGAATCAAATGTACGGATACATAATCGAGACATCTGCCCAGACACCATCAGTAGTCTTCATTCGACATCTGAGCTCATAGAAATGCTTCAAAGCTTACGATAGTTCTTCAGAAGAAGTTATTGCATTCGAATATTTGCGCAGCTATTCAGTCGAATCCCAAAAACACAGAATAATAATCGAGGGAATCTCTGATAGCTCTTGCACCTTCCAAATATCGTTCAAGGCGCTGGCTGATCCGATCATTGATGTGACTCTTGGAGTTCCATACTCAGTTTCGATCTTAGAGGATAACAAGGA
>NW_028282795.1:0-13343 GCF_059751285.1 Brachycentrus maculatus
CTCGTCGCATAATAATATAATAATTTTGGATAATTATTGATCGTGGCTTCCGTAGTGTTAATGGTCAGCACGCTCGGCTAACATTCTAGAAGTTCCGGGTTCAATTCCCAGGGGGAGAGTCAAATAAATAAAAGTGATTTTTTACGCTAATATTTGTTCAATATTACCCCGGTCTGGCAGAGGGCTGTTCACTTTCCTTTCATGTGTTGACGATCAAGATAACACTGCGTTTATTTGATGTAGTGCCCTATGCTCCATTGGGCTGCGGATAAAGGTTCAAGTCAAGAATTAATCGTACTTTGATAAAAAAAATAGAGAAAAACCGAGAAAAGGAGGTACGATCAAGTGTTTCAAATACCTGAAAGTGGACAGGTTTAGGAGCCGGAATAATCGACGGGCATATATGAGGACATGCGCAAATGTAAACGAGGCAAAAATTGTGATTTTCATATGTTTTTCCACCTTCATAGAGTCCTGGGTTCGGTTTCCTGGAGAGTCAAAGTAAACAAGGAGATTTTTCACCCTAATATTTATTTTATATTACCTAGACGGGTACCCAAAGCGCAGGGCTGATCACCTTTCTTTCGTGCATTTGACGATCAAGAAAATATTACTTCTATATGATGCAGTGCCTTATGCACCATGATAAGAAATTCTAGTGATTCAAGCACTATCTTTCACGTTATACGTGTGTAAAATGATCACTCAAACCAGCCTATGATGGTTGTAAGCCCCGTAAATGTCCAGACTTTTATATTCTTCTTCATCTATGTTGAGATGTTACTTTTGTAAATTATAATTTTGTTGAATATTCCGAAAAAGTGGTTTGAGTTGCAACAGTCGAGTTACAGACCCTCCAAGGTTCGAACTTCGGAGGGTCTGTGATTTGTGATCCCACCTTTGAAAGCTCGTTCACTTTTGGATCTCCAAATAAGTCAATTGGCGTATTCGGCATTGCACGCATTTGGAGACGTCCGTCAGACGCTATGACGAGTCCTTAAAAGAGACCTTTTTTACTCTCCTTGAAACATGCCCAACGCGATGGAATCCTTACGGCAATATTTATTTATTTTCGAAGGTACTCATTTTTATAACATTGTTTATTGATTCGGCATTAACTTTGTGGAATTTTATTTTATTTTTGACATCCCATCAAAGATGAAGAAGAATATGGAAGTCTGGGCATTTACGGGGCTGACGACCGTCATAGGCTGGTTTAAGTGATCACTTTACACACGTGTAACATTCACCAATTCTACCCATTATTGACAACCACACTACTCAAATTCTTGGAAATTCTGTATATATGAACCAATTTAGAAACCTTGTTCTTGAATCACTAGAACTTCACTAGAGACATATTGGTGAGATGAAAAGAAGAAATGCCCAGACTTCCATATTCTTCTTCATCTTTGATGAGATGTCAAAAATAATATGAAAATAACTCCTGTAATTACAGATAATCCAGATTTTGTGAACAAGTATTTGGACACACTCAAAATGTTGTAAATAAAATATCTGGTCAAATTATAAGCTTAAATAATAAAAATGAAAATGGTAGTTTCTGGCGTTTCTCATGTGTGTGATTATAATCCAGGATTCGGACCGCACATACTAATATAAGAGTTTCTGCTCAATAAAAAGCTTCTTTTCATCTCACCAATATGTCTCTAGTGAAGTTCTAGTGATTCAAGAACAAGGTTTCTAAATTGGTTCATATATACAGAACTTCCAAGAATTTGAGTAGTGTGGTTGTCAATAATGGGTAGAATTGGTGAATGTTACACGTGTGTAAAGTGATCACTTAAACCAGCCTATGACGGTCGTCAGCCCCGTAAATGCCCAGACTTCCATATTCTTCTTCATCTTTGATGAGATGTCAAAAATAATATGAAAATAACTCCTGTAATTGGAGATAATCCAGATTTTGTGAACAAGTATTTGGACACACTCAAAATGTTGTAAACTTTGTGGAATGTTATGTTGATTATTAAAAATTAAACACTTGTTTTAAACCACTAATTGAGTTTTGTTTCATTTCACACGACTAGTTTCGAAAACTAGAGACGTTTTCATCAGCGATCACAAACACTAACCAGCAAAAAATCATCCAGGAACTTGGTTTAATGGGAACATAGACAATAATAGTGATGAGTTTTGGAAAAGTATATTATTAATTAATATTTTTTTAGTATTTAACTTTTATGTATTTCTAAATTTTTCTACATTGTTGACTTGCCCTTTGTATGTGAACGAGTGTTATGATGTAAGTGTGTTTGAGTCAATAATTAGTATTTTTTTTACATAAATTGTATGCAAATATTATATAATAATTAAAGAAGAATTATAAACATTTGAAAATATTTTTTGCAGAGACAGCCACCTTGTGTGTCTTGTCGTTTAAAAAGTGTTTAAATTTGAATACTCTTATAACAATTTAAATTGCAACATTTCGAGTGTGTACAAGTGCTTGTTCACAAATTTGAGTTAGCAAGGATTTAGACACAACCAAAATATTGTGAATAAAATGGCTGGTCAAATTATTAGCATTACGAAAATTCAATATCACGTTTTCAGGCGTCTTCCAGTATGTGAAAACAGTCGGGAAGGATCATTCATACATTTATAGTAAGGGTCTTTTATATAATGAAATAACAACTGTATAATTTTTACCATATGAATTTTATTTGACCAACAACCGGGCTTCGTCGTAACCGACATCAGCAGAAAGGTTGCTGGTCAAATAAAATTCATGTGGAAAAAATAACATAGTTATTTTATTATATAAAATGCAGTTCCACCAAGAAATGTCAGTACAAAATTTTAATCAAGTTAGGGTCTTTACATAATAAAAATGCTTACTCAATTCAGTTAAAGATGCTATCGAGAACTCACACATGAAAAGACGTTTTAATTGTTTTGATAAAAAAACTTGAGTTCATTAAAAGTAAAGGAAATCCAATAATTTCATATAAATTTGTAGACACAATGTGTGATGGATCAAATATTTGTTAAAATACATATTATGTTACCTTCAGACCTATGTATGTCCTTGCATGTATTTCATAACAAATGCGAAAACCCGATTATTTTTTTCAACGTGTCTTGGTATGGGAAAACTCAATGAGGGCACATAATTTTAATATGTTATTTGTAATTATAATGTACATACTCAGATTTGATGAAATAAGTAAAAATATGAGATCTAAAAAATTGTATTATTTTTTAATATTATTTCAAATTATAAGCTCAAACAAATAATAAAAATGAAAATGGTATTTTCTGGCGTTTCTCATGTGTGTGATTATAATCCAAGATTCGGACCTCACATACTAATATAAGAGTTTCTGCTTGATAAAAAAGCTTCTTTACATCTCACCAATAGATGTCTCTAGTGAAGTTCTAGTGATTCAAGAACAAGGTTTCTAAATTGGTTCATATATATAGAATTTCCAAGAATTTGAGTAGTGTGGTTGTCAATAATGGGTAGAATTGGTGAATGTTACACGTGTGTAAAGTGGCCACTTAAACTAGCCGATGACGGTCATCAGCCCCGTAAATGCCCAGACTTCCATATTCTTCTTCATCTTTGATGAGATGTCAAAAAATAATATGAAAATAACTCCTGTAATTGGAGATAATCCAGATTTTGTGAACAAGTATTTGGACACACTCAAAATGTTGTAAAAAATTGTATAATGTTGTTGTCATTAATGGGTACATTTGAAGATAGTTACACGTGTTTAAAATGATCAGTTAAACCAGCCTACAGTGGGTCGTGAGCTCTGTAAATACCCAGACTCCCATATTCTTCTTCATCTGTTCATTTTTTAAGATTCAATTTAAATTTAAAGAGTATTTTTAAGCAATATTTCATATTTTTTACAACAGAATCAAGGTAAAGCCTGGTTATCTTACATGCTTTCAGTTATAGAACGCATGTCACTATTATGCATAGGCATGAAATTACACACATATCGCTCACTCCTTTCAAGAACGTCATTAATCAAAAATCGTCAATTTTCAGTTGTGCATATTTTCAGAATACCCAGAAAATGTACTATATCCCAGCAAAAGAGGCATATTTTTATCTTAATATTTGCCCGCTACAGGGCAGAAAGTGTTGTTTTTGCATTTTGAAGAAAAGGTATAATTAAATTATTTTTTGAAATATACTAAATATTTTTCAAATGGAGAAAAAACCTTCAGGTTTTACCTGAAAAGATCTGTTGCACAGTAAGCAGTTCAATAAGTAGCTTGATATTTATTTTTAATACATTGCATTATATTTTTAAACTTTAAAAACGTTCTCCTGCAAAATCATGTTTTTTTTTATTTATAACCAAAAAACTAACTAACCATCATGCCGCTTGCCCGCAGGGGTAGGCAGAGAGAATAGAGCGCCACACCACTCTGTCCTTGCAAACATTCTTCGCCTCTTCCACGTTCATGCATCTCCTCATGCATACCCGCCGATTGTTACGACTCCTAACCTGACCACTTTCAAGTATTTGGCATACCTGATCGTGCCATGTTTTTCTCGGTCTTCCTCTGCTTCTTTTCCCGCTAACATTCGCCTCATAAATTTGTTTTACCGTTCTTTCCTCACTCATTCGTTCCACATGTCCAAACCATCTCAACACACCTTTCTTAATTTTATCGATAATGCTTATCTCAGCTTTGCATTCCTTCTTTATTTCACTACATCTATCATACATCGTTTTGTCGCACATTATTCTGAGAGATCGCATTTCGACTGCATTCAGTCTACTTTCATCCTTCTTTTGCCAACTCCATGTTTCACTTCCATACATTAGAGTTGGAACCAGGACTCCGTTGTGCACTGCCAGTTTAGCTTCCGTTTGATTTATGACGTTTTGAAAGGAGTGAGCGATATGGTAAAAGAAAACAAGTCAATCATAACAGTGTCTTTTTACAAACATGCAAAACTTAATTATCACAAACAAAAAAGGAATTCATTGGACTACAATGCACTATTTATAAGATGTTGTCGGTTTGATTGCCATTATGAAAATATTAAGGAACAGATCCATACATGCTACCAATTAAGAAAGCTTATGACCGTGCTTAAGACAAGTATGCTTTCTAGCCTGTATACATTTGCTTGAAATAAGAATGTTATTTTTTTTGACATCTCAACATAGATGAAGAAGAATATGGAAGTCTGGGTATTTACGGGGCTTACGACCGTCATAGGTCGGTTTATGTGATCACTTTACACACGTGAGACATTCGCCAATTCTACCCATGATTGTCAACCACTCTACTTAAATTCTTGGAACTATGTATATATATTGTTCAAATTCGAAAAAAAATTTGCTTTAATTGATTAGAATTTCACTATATACACCTATGATGAGATGAAAGAATCATTTCATTGAGCAGAAACTCTTTCATTTGTATGTGAGGTCCGAATCCTGGATTTTATTCGCATGAGATAAGCAAGAAAATATCATTTATATTTTATTATATTTAGCCTATAATTTGACCAGTTAATTTATTTACAACATTTTGAGTGTGTCCAAATATTTGTTCGCAAATCTGGATTATTTACAATTATAGGAGTTATTTTTAATTTTATTTTTAACATCTCAACATAGATGAAGAAGAATATGAATATACTATATACTTTAAAATACACATATTCTTCTTTATCTTTGTTGAGATGTCAAAAAGTAATTTGGACATTTATTATTATTTTGAGTATAGGAATAATGTCAAATAAATATAAGTGTTTTTTCACTGGAATATTTATTCAATATTACCCTGGACTGGTACGTGAAGCGGAGGGCTAATCACCTTTCCTTCATGTGTAAACGATCAAGATAACTCTACGTTTATATGACGCAGTGCCCTATGCACCATTGGGGTGCGGATAAGATAATAATTTTATCATTATTTTTATAATAGTAATAAAAGTGTTAAACATATGTTAAGATGTTACATATGATGTTACATATAACATATGATAAAAAAAAACTGCTTATTGAAGATAATCCAGATTTGTGAAGTATTTGAAAACACTCAAAATTTTGTGAATGTTATAGTTAGCAACGCAATGGGCTTATTCTGCGGCCAACGATATTGACACAGTGCTTGACGCTTGGAGCATCGTCATAACGGATTTGAAGTGCATTAGTCTAGAAAACTGCATTCTTGCATTGGACGGTCGCCTCTTCTGTGTCGGTACTCTGCTGCGAGCTAAATACTGAAAGAATTGTCACCAGATTGGTCGCAAATCGCTCAATGCTTCAATCAATTCCTAATGAATTTTCGACGATAAAATAAAATATGGATATACTGGAACAATAAACTATAAGAAGTATAGATGTATATATATATATATATATATATATATATATATATATATATATATATATATATATATATATATATATATATATATATATATATATATATTATATTTATTTATATTATCAGTGGCGGTACTTCCCTAGAAGCCCAAAAGCCCGGCTTGCCTAAAAACTCCAAATAAAAATGACTAAATCTAAACCAAATGATTTAAAATACATAATTAATGTGTGACTGTTTTTAAATTATCGCGCGCATACATCATGTATTCCCGAATGTGAAAAATAATGGGCTTGCCTTACTAGTAAACCCTAGGCACGCCAGTGATATATATATATATATATATATATATATATATATATATATATATATATATATATATATATATATATATATATATATATATATATATATATATATATATATATATATATATATATATATATATATATGTATATATATATATATATATATATATATATATATACATATATATATATATATATATATATATATATATATATATATATATATATATATATATATATATATAAATATGTATATATATATATATATATATATATATATATATATATATATATATATATATATATATATATATATATATATATATATATATATAAATAAATATATATATATAAAGATAAATTAAATTACACTTTGTCCAAGTGACGTCAACACCGCTTATCATGGCCTTACTTAGGCTTCAACTTTAAAATATTTATGCCCTATGCCTACTCGGGGTGAGCTATCCTCGTCCTCAGGTTGAAGGTCTTTCTATCATGGACCACGTCACCTTGACCATGTCTTGGAATCATGTTATCTTTGAAGCATTTATGAATTTTTCGGTGTACCTCTAGATGTATTTCGAGGAAAATCCATAGCAATTGTGTGGTTCACAATATAATCAGATTTTCTGCGTCCTATGAGCCCAATCTTTCTCAATTGCCTTTCCTCTACCATACTATTGATATATGTTACACATGTGTGTGTGTATATGAATATATGTAGTATTCTAGTCGAATTACGTAATGTGTAACTTATCGAATACTTACAATAACATGACCTTACGCAAATTGTCTATCGTTGATCCATTTAAAATATGCGCAAATAATACATTTATAAAAGGGTGTATTCTAGAGATAGTATTATTTAAAATATAAATTGTAATTTTATTGAGACTTCTATATTCTTCTCCATCTATGTTGAGATGTCAACAATGTTAAAAATGACTTCCAAGTGGAGAAAACAAGATTTTTAAACACGTATTTTTACTCACTCCAAATGTTGTGAATTAAAAGTAATTACACTCGATTTTAAAAGATGGTTTGTATAGAATAGGCCTTTATCATACGTCAAGCTGTTTAGAATTCCACTGTGATGCGTTCGTGTACGCGTAGCCACATACTCGTATGAAAACATCGGGGACAGCTAACTCCTAAGAAGGAAATCAATGCAATGTTTACATTTGCACTCTACTATGCCGACCGTATCACATAGTGGGAGGGTCAGTCGATGCAGGGAAGACCATGAACGATTTTCTTATCGATATATCAATATTTGGAGTAAGGTCCTTAAAATATATTGCCTATACCCAAAGTAACCAGCTGCCTGAAATATATAAAATAGAACCCATTCGGAGATCCAAAATAAATGATACTTTATTGACAGATATATATTATGTAGTGTTTAGTCATATTTTATTATTTTGTTTTTTTTTTTATATTTTCTCATTTCGCTCACTCCTTTCAAGAACGTCATAAATCAAAAATCGGCAATTTTCAGTTGTACATGTTATCAGAATGTCCAGAAATTGTACTTTATCCCAGCAAAAGAGGCATATTTTTAAATTAATATTTACCTGCTACAGGGCAGAAAATGTTGTTTTTGCATTTTGAGGAAAATGTATTGTTTCATATATTTTTTAAATATACTAAATATTTTTAAATGGTGAAAAAACCTTCAGGTTTTACCTAAAAAGATCTGTTGCACAGTAAAAAGTTCAATAAGTGGCTTATTAATTATTTTTAAAACAGTGTGTTATGTTTTTAAACTTTAAAAACGTTCTCCTGAAAAATCTAGTTATTTGATTTATGACGTTCTTGAAAGGAGTGAGCGATTTGTTATACTTTCTCATTTTTTTTAATTTTCTCATTTGTTTATTTTTAATATGCTACTTACCTTATGTTTTTTTTCTCATTTATTTCTTTTAAATATGCTTCTTATGCCTATTTATTATACCTGTTCATTGTTTTTATATATTGCCATATATTAGTTTTTATTTAAAAAAAACTTTTTTGTAACTTTATTATTTTTGTTCCAGTCTTGTAACCTTAATCCCATGTCCCAAAATGAGAAATAGGAATTACTCATCGATAATATTATATTTTAGACTTATGTATGGAAAATGTTTTGAAAAATAAATACATAAATACATATACTAACAAAACACGCCCTAAAAGTATCTGAAATGAAGACCCTTATAAGCAGGGGCGTGCATTCCATATAGGCAGAAAAGCAGTGCCTATCCTTACTTACCAGCGAGACATATAAAAACGCAACCAGTAGTACCTTTGATGTTAATTACAGCCCAATTTCGCTTAAGACCTCCACGTTGCTGTTGATGAAGTATATCATTCAAATTTAATGTCAATAATACAGGTTGGCGCAAAACTAATCGCCCTATCGGAAGATATTTTTTTTCAAATGGTGTCGTACGTCAATCGAATTTAAAATTTGTGAACGAGACAGCTGCAGTACATAAACCAATTTAGAGTGGCGCAAAATTAGTCGTCCAATTTTGTTTTTGAATAACGTTTTACTGTTAACAAAAATCGGTAGTGTAAATCTTTATTTGGACGTTTTTATTTCTTCTGTTAAGTGGAAAAGATGATTTCATGAATGTTTTTTGCTATACTCGATACTTTGTGACACATTTTCATATGGTGTACGGAGTTCGTGGAAGTTTTTGGTATCGCAAGGGAAGGGTAATTAACTATAACCTAACTATGAGTATTTCAATGTTTTAGAATTAGTACATTAACCTCGAGAATGACAAGGTTCTTGTCGAAACTGGTTGGAAAAAGTGTACCAATAAAAGGTGGTTAAAACAGAGTTGTTTTATTTTATAAAGTTTAGGAAAAGATAATATCTGTCAAGTGGCTGCCGCCGGTGTTGATAAACATTTCTACCCGTTTTATCAATTTGTTTGTAAACTGCAGCTGTCCAGTTCACAAATCGCTCATTCCTTTCAAGAACGTCATAAAACAAAAATCGTTAATTTTCAGTTGTGCATAAATTCGAAATGCCCAGAAAATGTACTTAATCCCAGCAAAAGAGGCATATTCTTAACATAATATTTACCCGCTACAGGGCAGAAAATATTGTTTTTGCATTTTGAAGAAAACGTATTGTTTAATTATTTTTTTAAATATACTTAATATTTTTCAAATGGAGAAAAAACCTTCAGGTTTTACCTTAAAAGATCTGTTGCACAGTAAAAAATTGATAACTATTTTTAATACATTGTATTATATTTTTAAACTTTAAGAACTCCTGAAAAATCAAGTTTTTTTTATTTATGACGTTCTTGAAAGGAGTGAGCGAAATGTCAAATATGATTGAGGTGCGATGCCATTTGTAAAAATTTTAGCATTTTCCGATAGGGTGATTTATTTTGCGCCACACTGTATAAACTGTTGATTATACTAAATGTGTTATTCTTTATGCAACAAAGTAGTAGTTTATTCATTTAATGTAATTTTTATTTACATATAAGTGTTGGTAGATCGTGCGAGCCATCCGCATAACCATAATAAATAATTTAATTAATGCAAATGGTTTGCTCTGAAATTATCTACGCTTATCAAATTGTCTATTGTTAAATATTTCTTTACAGCTACTTATCCTTCCGTGAAAAATAATGAGATTAAAAAAACCGTAATAAAAATGATTGGATGCATCTTACACTTATGTTAATTTTTTTTTTGCTAGAACATCATTTTATGATAAAAGATGAAGAACAAAATATTGATATTATTAGTACATCAATTCAATTCATTAATTGTGTCGCTTACTTTCGAAATCCGCCAGATCCAATTTTATTAGATTTTAAAATCAATTGTGGGTTTTATTACAATGATTAAAGAAAACACTTCGTTTTTTTACCACTTGAGTTTTATTATAGACAACATGTTTCAGAAGTTAAACTTCCATCATTCAGGTCTGTATAATAACTATTATAGTTATTATACAGACCTGAATAATGGATGTTTAACTTCTGAAACATGTAGTCTATAATAAAACTCAAGTGGTAAAAAACGAAGTGTTTTCTTTAATCATTGTAACATGTATTACCACAAAGTTAATGCCGAAACAATAAATAAAATTTCAGTGGGTTTTATTGTTCAAAATATTTATATACTTGAAAACCCTGCTAAAAAATACTTAAAAACAGCGTTGTATTTCAAATTGCGCTATATTCATGGAACTTGCCTTCTGACCCGTATCGGCCAATCAGAGAGCGGGGATAGGTGAAAAATTAAGATGACGTTATTATTGGTTTCTGTCTCGTGTTTTTTTTTAATTCTGAAAAAAAATCTATAAAAATGGGAAAATACTCTATTTCATAAAATTTCATCTAAAGATAGACAAATCTTTGAAACATAAACGTTACCCGGAGAATTTTGCATTTTTTGGAAAATGGACTTACATGGATCTGGCGGGTTTTTAAAGTAGGCGACACAATTGATGTACTTAAAACATCAATATTTTATTCTTCATCCATTATCATCATAAAGAAATGTCTTTAAGTCAAAATTTATAAAGCACTTTGTGGATCTCTTGCTATAAATTGTACGGTGATTATTAGCTTTCCTAATTTGTACCAAATAAAAAAAAAATCAGCAAGTTTTGTATTTTTTTATTACTTGTACTTATTTTTTCTTTTTTCACTATTTTTTTTTACAAATTTCATTTATAATTATTTTCTATGTAATATTATTATATTTTTACATATATTATTTGTATTAATTACTACATATGTTAAAAACCCATTCTTTATATTTTTTTGTAAAAGGTAGTAATGCCGAAAAAATAAAGTAAAATTAATCAAAAGGAATACGGGTTTAAAAACAGAAACATCGGGAACGTTGGAAATAGGATGTGTTTACAGGGTTTACGTCTCGTCATGGGCTGGTTCAATTGATCACTTTATACACATGTAGCATTCACTATTCTACCCATGAACTAACATTTGTATATATTATTAAATTTCATTTACTTATATATAAATCTAAATTGTCAACACAATATTCTAGTAAATTTAACTACATTTTCAAACATTAAGCTTATACTGAAAGCTCTCCCAAACGCATTCCTGGGTCTGATGCTGAAGCATCAAGGCTTCCTGACAGACCTCTCTTGCAAATTAAATTTACTACATGAACTAAGTTGCGAAGATTATTAGAAAATGTGAAATAAAATTGTATCTCGGTTTTACTGTGAATTTTCATTTAATAGCTTTTAATGTAGGTACCTGTCACTACCAATCTAAATAAATGCAATTTCTTCAATGTTTATTTTGCAGATACTTTATGGCACATTTTATAAACTTTGTTAAATGAAACTATTTTTTAACCAATTTGTATTGGTACTTTTCTTTAACCGGTTGGGGACAATAGCAAAAAAATTGGTTAAAAACAAAGTAATTTAATTTTGTAACGCTTTAATAAATAATGTTTGCTACATTGATGTTAACGTTGTTCTTATATATCGTCTGTATCGCCTTCAAAATCATAGCATCCGTTTCATTTTCAATTTAAAAAAGTACATATTGTCACCTTCCAGCACGGAGCTAAAATGATTTCACTTCGACCAACGAATAAATCTATAATCTCTCACGCATCATTATAATATTCTTCACAACCCCAATGCACCTAAATATCTTGCTGAAAACTTTATATTCCTCTCAGATCATAGTCTATCACTTAGTTCTTCCCAAGAGAGAACACTTTCCATTCCTCGCCATAACACATCATTCTTCAGTAATTCCTTCTCTGTCCAAACGGCCAGACCATGGAATGAATTTGTAAAATATAAAAATCTCTTTGTAAATTATGTATCCTTTCCAACAACTTTTAAGAAACGTCTGAGACATAATCATCTATCATTAGAATCCTAACAGTCCATCAAATCTCATCCCTTAGTTTTTTTCTGTACCTCCTTCCCTAAACTCTCTTTTTCCTTGGCCTTCCTGTTTATCATTAATTTGTATTTTTTTTGTATGTTCACGTACTACCTACCTTCCGACTGCTAACATCTTTATAAGGTATCAAACGTATTGACCAATATTACGAGTCTGTTTTTGGTAGGTTGGACAATATTGCTTTTTAGCAATAAGCCCGCCAATGTACTCATTTATTTTCTGTACATGAAGCTTAAATGAATAAATAAAAAATGTAAGTTTATGCTACTGCAGCTGCAGTTAAGTGTCGGCACTTGGCAGGGAGACATACTGCAATATTTTAAAGGACGTTCGCCAACATTGTCGCGTGTCTTGTATGTTGTGTGTGCGACGTGTGTCTGGAGTATTTATTGATATGAACGTGTGAAGAAGTCATACAATGTCTTCTGATGTACTGCTGGAACCAGGGATGGCCAATTTAGGGATAATTGACCCTAGATTACTAAACTATCTATTCGTAAATAATACGACATAGAAATTAATAAGGTAATCAAAAATTTTATTATATAGGCACACCTATATTATTCTCTGTTTTATTCCTCATTACTGAGGGTTGTGACCCTTGTGGAAGCAATGACTCTTCTCCAGTTATCTTTTGACTGCGCTGCACGTAGCATTCCAACAACTGAGGTGCCTGCTGGTTTCTTAACTTGATCGGTCCATCATATGGGAGACGTTCCTCTCCCTCTCTTCCCGTCGAGGCTACCGATCACAACCAGTTGTTCCAGACTATCCTCATTGCCAC
>NW_028282796.1:0-13861 GCF_059751285.1 Brachycentrus maculatus
TCCCAACCCCAACCCCAACCCCAACCCCAACCCCAACCCCAACCCCAACCCCAACCCCATAATTAAGCGCATAATTAAACCTCAGTCGTACAAAAATACCAATAACAATAACACTAATAATAGGAACAACAACTATAAAAGCAGTAACAACTAAAACAGTAGTAACAGCAGTAACAACAACCCCATCGATAACAACAACCCCATCGATAACAACAGCACTACTCATAATCACACTAATAATAGCAACAATAACCGTAGCAATAATAAAAGATAGTCGAATCGGATAACACATAGCTTTACGAATAATTGCCAATTATGACCCTATCAGTCGAGTAGCAGTTGCTGGAGTAAGCAAAATACGGGAGCATTCGGACATAGTTTCTGAATAGCTAATAGAATAATGCATAAGTTAAGCCATTTGAACAGATGAACCCATATGAACTATAGTTGTAGTAAGCAAAATATGGCACAATGCGTTCATAGTACCTCACAAATCTCCCAACCCCAACCCCAACCCCAACCCCAACCCCAACCCCAACCCCCAACCCCAATCCCAACCCCAACCCCAACCCCAACCCCAACCCCAACCCCAACCCCAACCCCAACCCCAACCCCATAGATAGTGTTGGATCAATAGGTAGGATAGTAGCTATCGTATTTCATAGATATCATCACATACACATACGCTCCACATAGCATCACATACATCAATATACATATACATATCACATAGACAGATATCGCATGTATCGTAGAATTAATGCTCGGCGACAATTATAATTATAATTGAATGAATCGTGCGATTGTCCCCCTGCTGTCCATCATCAGCATCAGTAACACTCGGTCTATTTCAGGCTCACTCTGCTATATTTTTCAGAGAAAACTCCATGAACCCACTCGAATCATCGAAAGAGCTGATCTCATTCAAATTATCATTACCCTACGCAAAAAGATATTCAGCACTCTGCGCGAAATCGCATATGTTGCTAACTGCCTCAAACTAGAGTAAAGCGGCATCGAGCCCAGGAAAATCAAACAAATCATCATGAGGGACGGAGGTACATCATTATTAACCATAGCCTCAGCGGAGGTCAAATTAGACTGCATCGAACAGCTCGTGTTGAAGAGCTACAACACCGAGAGTAACCCCACATTTATTCAGGGTAGGTCTTCGAGCGATCCTGCAACCACTACTCCCATGCCGATATTTAAGTCAAGATACTCCTCCAAGCCTTCAAAAACGATGTGCAGCTCGCCCTCGATGGCACCATTGAGGGGTATCAAGGCCCCATCCCCGGAATCGACGGGCTCCATACCATCCGCATCTACAGGGAGATTGTATGCCGGCGCATGAAGATCATCGAGTCCAAGTTCCTGGACGAGACGGAGAACTAGTAGTGTCTCAAGATGGAACTGCAAATGTACGCTGTCTGTCATAAAGTTAAGAGTATCTGGAAAGGGAGGGCGTTTCTCATAAAAAGTAGGCGTCTGAGAAGATCTTCTTGGCTCTGCTTGAGTTCCACTACAAAAATGACTCAGCCTTCATGCACGAGTTCGAAACCCTGGAGAATTAGTTCTCGGAGTGTAAATTTGCACTTATACAGTCATTGAGTAGATCAGAGAGAAGAAGCTCCGTGCGCTCGAAAAGCCTGCTGAAAGTCAAACGCCCATTTAAGAAGGATGAGAAAAACTTCCAAACATTGATATTTTAACTACTTTCATGGCGCTCATTCTCATTTACAAATCTAGGGTACGCTAGTCTCGCATTCTCATAAAGTCACCTATTAAACTCAACAGCTCATTATGCTGTCAATCAATGAATATCTAGCTTCTCAGGCACTAAAACCGAATAGAGATATATATCTATACTATATGTTAAATTTGGGTGCTGTTATTATGAGAATGAGTGATAATAGCGAAGTTAATGACTATCATTAGCCACAGCATTTGGTCTTGCCGGCAAGCATGCTCGACAGCAGACTCTTGTCGTCGGCAGCGTTGGGATTAAGCGTTTGATGTGCCATGAGCGTGACCCTCTCAAAGAGTTTATTGATATTCTAATTAGACTTGGCTGAGCAGAGTATCTCTTAAAACTGCTGCATTTTTTCCTTGCAGCTCGACAACTACTTCATTTTTTGGAGCTCTTACAATTGTTGTTCACTGCAGGCATCGATCTTGTTGCCAGCGATGAGGCAGAACGAGTTTTGGTTGTTAGTGCTCTCGAACAGGTTGATCCAGTCAGTCAGTGCCGTATACGAACTGATATCTAAAATATGACTCTATTTAACTGTTGGCGTCGTACACGAAAATGCAGGCATTGGCATTCTTCAAGTAGCCCTTGACGAGCGATTTGAACTTTTCCTGACCGGCTGTATCCCATAGCTCGAGCCTGAATTTCTGCTACTGGAGCTAGAGGAGCTTGGACATGTAGTCGACCCCGATGGTAGCCTAAATGGGAGATGATGTACTTGAACTTCCTCTGAGAAGTCGTTGAGGATGAACCTGCGGATGATGGACGATTTGCCGACTGATCTGTTGCCCAGTATGACTATTTTGAGCTTGGCCACTTTCGAGTTCTCCTTGGTCTTCCACTGCATGGAATATAAACGAACTATGATTGCAATTATAAATGCATTTCGTCGTGTAATTGGCCAGAGGTTATACTGTATTAATACTTGTATTATATTTAAATATGCACATTATTTGGATATAGGGATATTCATCAAGCAGTGTTGTGAGATATAGGCAGTAAAATGAGTCAGAAGTATCATTTCTATGAGTTTTAATCGATAAGCTAATATCAAATCTAGTGAACTTAACAAACTATCCATTTGCTCAGGATAAAACACTCAATTTAATGGATTTACATAGTGGTATGGCACATGGGAGACATTATGCACATTAAAATGTAAATACAAATGATGTAGATGTGGATGATAGATGCATGATAACATAAACATGATGATGCATATAATCAAAGGACGGCTTGGGTCTATTCTTGCTATGTCTCATGTTTGTGGTGATCGTCCGCGATGAAGTGGTAGAGTAGGATCAAGAATATGGCAACGACGCCCATCATGGTGCAATATCCATAGATTTCGTATTACATTGGCCGGATATATTGTGATTATCGATTAATTATTAACATCATTTATGCATCTATTTATATTATCACATGTTTCGCACTTTTATTGCAACATATTTATATACACACATTAAACACATTAAATAGTTATTAAAATTAACAGTCGTGCAAATATTAATTCAAATGCAGAGGCATAATAATTCAAATGCAGAGACATAATAATTACGATAGCCAGTCCTCGATATTCTCAGCTTAATACAAAATCCCTTACGACTGTGAGAGTTCGAGAATCGTCGAGCATCTCGAGGAGTCTCAGGAGTAGCTAGAATTCCTCAAATACAAGCTTGAGGAAGTCTATGGCAAGCTCTAACTCGAAATTAAAGCCAGCATGTCACTCCAGACATCAATCGATTCATTAATACTGGAAAATAAGTAGATCCACGATATGCTCGCTCAGTCCCAATTATAAAATACCAAATTAAAGGATTTGCTGAAGACTGTTTTATAAAATAGAAAAGTTCTCGAAGAAGAAGTGGAGTACACTCACACCCGCTACAAGAAGCTGCTCCTCCAGCAGAAATAATAATACGAGGGACAGAATGATCATCTCAGCCGACAGGTCACCAAACTGAAGAAATAGGTCGAGTTTCTGGAGGAAGAGATCAACGTCGACAGCAAGTCCAATCTGCTCCTCAAATAAATCAGATAGCAGAACAAAAACTACGAAGAGCAAATGTAAGATATTCATTATATTAAGCAATGTCCTCCGCCACGAAATAAGAAAACTCACAAATGAAAAAGTAAGTGAGGTATCGAGGTTGCGCCAATAAATAAGTTTGTACCAGAGGAGCATGAGTCCGATAAAAGATTTCGGGAGCAGATCCACTCATGCTGAGGCATATAATTAGTATAACAAATCAAATATTACCCTGCAAATCAGCCAAATTAACTCCGATCATGCCTAGAATGAAGAATCACAGGAGGAATAAGGCATTGGGAAATGGAAGAAGGGGAATAGGTGTGTGGAAAAGCCGGTGAGTCTCCTGAAGGAAAATGTGACTCCCAATGAACAAAAAATTCAGATTAAAAAATAGATGCTGCAACTGACGGAAGACCAAAAGCTTACCAAATGCCAAATGTAAAAGAAAAGCCTCGAGAATCAGCTCATCAAAATGGAGAGACTCAAAAGACACACACTGTAAGATCCCAACCCCAACCCCAACCCCAACCCCAACCCCAACCCCAACCCCAACCCCAACCCCAACCCCAGGAGAAAGATCAAACAAAAGTATTGATCACACATAACTCATTTATTCTATTGTATTCCATTATGAAATAGTTATACAATTCGAACTGAAGTTGGTTACTTCAAATTGCGGATGTTGAATGTAGCCTCACGAATTCTTACAACAATATCCCAAGAAGATCGCGCACATAAAATAAATAAATGGAGTCCTTACAATGTAATATCGAGCTAATTGCGAAAAAACTACTATTATCGAGTGTAAACGACATTGAAAGTAACACCAAAGTAATTGATTAAATCGCGAAGAATGCTTTAAGGATTGATATTTACGAAAATAAATTTATTATGACTCACCAGCAGCACTATGGCTTATATTAGATATGACCAATGAGAACTACTTAATATAGATGCCATAAATTCTGTAGGAGATTATAAAATATAAATGAACTAAAAGTACGACGTGGTTGTCTGTGGTACAGGGCTCGCTTAATGCATACTCTCAGGCCTGTTTTCTCAGGAGCGTAAGTAGTTCATTATTCAGAGAAAAAAGTGCTTCATATTGACCGGAATGCTTTTTACGGAGGGGAGGGTGCTTCTGTGAATCTTACCAACTTGTGGACTATTTTCAAAAATGGGGAAACTCCACCCAAGTAACTAGGCCACAACAGGGATTGGAATATCGATTTAATCCCGAAGTACATCATGAGTGGCGGAAAATTGGTCAAGATCCTCCTCAAAACTAGGGTATCGAGGTACCTCGAGTGGAAACGTATGCTTCATTTTACTCAGCAATCGACGGCACTTATGTCATCCAAAACAAGGAAGGCGGCTTCTTCTCGAAGGGAGGTCTCAAAATGGCGAAAGTCCCTGTTACAGCCAAAGAAGCCCTATCTTCGGAGCTTATGGGCCTGCTTGAAAAGAACAGGTTTAGGAAATTCTTGGAAGCTGTGCAAGGCGTTGAAGAAGGAAACCCAAAGACTTATCAGGGTATAGCTCTTGACAAGCCAGCCAAGGTAATGTTCGATAAATTTGGACTTGAACCGAACACTATTGACTTCATTGGGCATGCAGTGGCTCTTTATACGGAGGAGAGTTTCATGGAGAGGCCAGCACTCGAAACCATCAAAAAGATGCAGCTATACGCGGAATCGATGGGAAGATACGGAAATTCTCCCTTCATCTATCCAATCTACGGGCTTGGAGGAATTCCCGAAGGCTTTTCACGAGTGAGTGCTGTCAATGGCGGCACTTTCATGTTGAACACCGACATCGATGAAGTGCTCTTTGAAGGAGGAAAAGTAATCGGAGTGAAGAACAGTGAAGGAATTGCCCATTGCTCGATGCTTCTTTGCGATCCAACTTACGCCCTGAGAAGTGGCATGAGTGACCGAGTCAAATTGGTTGGCAAAGTCATCCGATGCATTTGCATTCTCGATCATCCGATTCCTAACACATAAAATGTGCCATCTGTCCAAATTATAATTCCTCAGAAGCAGCTGAAGAGACAAAACGGTACGGATTGAATATAGCATAGACATTTACATTATGATGGTTTCTTCAGTGCACTGCGTAAGCAAAGCTGGGACTTACATAGCTATCGTCAGTACAACAGTGGAAACTGACCAGCCTGAAAAATAAATCGAAGTGGCCTTCCCAATTATTGGTGAGATCCGCTAAAAGTTCGTGAGGATATCTGAAAGATATGAGCCGGTGAAGAGCAACTTTGGAGACGGAGTTTTCATTTCGAATAGCTTCGATGCGACCTCGCATTTCGAGAATGAAACCGAAAACGTATTAAGCATCTACAAAGAGATTACCGGGAAAGATCTAGACCTCACAAACCTGCCGGAAGATGCTGAAGAATGATCAATATGCCCCGATCCCTATAAATATATCCTATCAAACGTGCCATTGCGTATTAAATAAAGTTTATGAAAAGTGTCTCATCCCAAAGTTCGTCACGCTCGAAGTCAATTGCGCATAACCCTTCGCTGGCGACCCTCGAGTTGAACAACTTAGACACAATATAGAATGAGATCTTCCAGAGGATCACCCAGCTTCGTGACCATAAGCTGCAATTGATGTAAATATTGAGCAGATCAATCGAGTAGAAAAATGAAGCCTCAATCGCACTCATTCGCAAAATATAAACCATCAAGCATAGGCCCACTGAATACATCAGCGCATAATAATCAAAGCCAATTCTGCATCAGTTCTATGCTCTTAAATAACTCGAAGCAAGCCTCACTACGAAGGTCAGCAGAAGCCGAGAGATCTCTGAATTCGATAGTGCATACGAAGAGTAACTGATCAACATGATCCTCTAATTGCGAAACTAAAATATAATTCTCGAAGCCGAAGCCGAAAGCAGCCCTGATTCCATGCCGATCCCCACGCTCAACCAATGCACCAAACAATTAGATGAGCTCTCACGCTAAATCATAGCCCACTAAATAAGTATAAGCCAATAAACTCAAACTGCTAACTAAAGGACCAAGCAGTAAGTAGATGAGTTGCTGGCCTACATTACAGAGGAGCAGTAGAATAAGCAGTTACTGTATCAGGAGCTGCTGGAGTTTCGGGAGGAGATGGACGCCATGAGAAAGTAAAACATTGAACTAAATGCTAAGTGCAATTTATGAGTGTATTGATATTTATGTTGTTCTTCTTTGATTGAAATTCGATTTTATGTGTGTATCGATTTTAGGATTTTAGATGGCATGGTCGCGTCGCGTCGCGTTGAAGGGTTTAGAATGTCATTGCTTGCTAAAAAATCAGGATGGGGATAAGGATAAAGATTATGATGGAAGAAGGATGGGAATATCTCAACTGAACAGTAATTATGCTCATGTCGATTTCATATATAGCATTAAGTAGTTGTGAAGTGTTGGTGACTATTACTAATGTAGTAGAGTTTTGATGGCTTAATGCGATAGATATAAATAAGATAATGGAGCAGGACATAATTATCAAATTTTGCATTGTGGGCGAGCCTGCCGTGGGGAAGACTTCGATGCTCTGCCAGTACATCCATAAAAAGTTTGATGAAAAGGTGCGACCCACTATTGGCTGCGACTTTTCCACCAAGCTCAAGTCCTCAGTCGATGGCAAGCCAGTCAGGCTGCAGTTGTGGGACATTGCTGGCCAATAAAGGTTTAACGCAGTTTCGAAGATGTACTTGCGAGGAGCCCTTGGTAGAATTATGATAATTAAGGGTGTGTGATCGTATGTTCTGCGGCGGACCAAAACACTCTGTAGGAGTCCAAGAAGTGGAAAAAGATAATCGAAGAGAACTCGGATTTCGGCAACGAAACAAATATCCCGTGCCTGCTAGTCCAAAATAAATCTGACCTCATCGACCCCGAAAATCCTGAGAAGTTTCAGGAAAAACTCTATCTAGAAGATTTCATCAAGACCAATGGGTTCTGTGGGTATGCGCAGACATCCGCTAAATAGAATCACAACATCGAATAGGTCTTTCAAATGCTCCTGGGTAGCTTTACGATAATGCAGATTAAACCTTCAAGAGAAACCTAGTTAAGGGAAAGCCGACACAGCCCCCAGCAGGTGGAACCGGCAGCCAGCAGAAAGTGTAAAAAGAGCCCATAAAGCTCACAGCCAGCAAAGTGGAGCCCAAGAGCGAAAAATAAAAGAAGAAATGCTGCTGATCTCAATATTATTCGATTTGGTGATGAAAACTTATCGATCATTCATGTCTCGACGTTGAACTTCTCTTTGGCACTATTTCGTCGTACTGTCCGAACTCCGATGGTACTCGATACGTTCCGGGGCCAGGTGCTGAATATTATCAAAGTTACTGTTAATTCTCTTCGGCATTTCTTCGACGAAGCTGTCTCTGCTGCCCAGCAGAAAGGCTCGCTTTCGGATCGACCTGTTCTTAGATTCAATATAAGTTCCATTTTCAGGCATATCGTTCTTTGGATTGTACTTTCCTGCGCCTGGGAGGTCGGAAGTGGATCTAGAAAATCTTTATGAGCTTCTGGGATTGAACACTTTCGATTTCGAACAAGAGTTCTTGCTCAAGTAATATTTACCAATGGGATGCAGCACTTCTTTATTTTCGTGCGCCCCAGGCCCTGGAACAATTAATCGGGAATCTTTATCGTACACTAACTAAGATAAGCTATACATTCTGAAGTCACTCTTGGCCTGAGCGACCAACGGGGGCTTTCATTAATTCGAAACTCATCATAGGTGCCAGGACCTGGCACTTTCCTGGCCTGTACGTCAATATAGCTGACGGGCTCGATTTCCTGAATAATTTCAAAAGTTACACTTCTGGAGTATCTTGGCGTGAACCCTTTCTTTTCATGCTTGTTAATATCGACGAAGGATTTTAAGTCGTATGCATTGGAGGGGGGGACGATATTGTGACGATCCGTGCCTATTTCTAGGTCAGTTTTTTTTCCGATTCCGAAGCCTGTATAAATATATTTCTACTCGTTTTTCTTCTGCTGGTAGTGTTTGGGATATTGTAAAACGAATCACAGTAGAACTTTGGGTCTTTGAACCTGGAGTCCTTGCTGAAAGACCAATGGCTTTTGGCGGTGGAGTTATTAATTGGGGATTTCAAAATTGCAGCTGCCTCTACGCATGAAAATAACTTGGATGGACTACTCATCAATAATTTTAGTTTATAGCTAAACTTAATAATCTCAGGTGAGTCAGTATTAACTATCACATTCTAAAAATGCATGCATTTATATATATTAATTTGGTCTTAGGATTTAGAGATGTCAGCAATAAAACTATTATTATTCACATTATTCTCCATTAAATAATTCAGATAGTGAGAGTTATTCGATATGATATGTTATCGAGCTGACACAGCTAGAGCTAGATCATTCCTTATTTGCTTTTAACTTAGGCATAAATACAAATAAGCAATAGTAGCAGAGTTAAACAATAATTTCCCTTTAAGAATGGAAACAGGTTCTTAACTATGAAGAAGCTCTATCATTGCATGATTAAATTCGTTTCGGTTTTATTCAAAGAGTTCAGATTTTTTTGTTTCTTGTCATCTCACCAAAAGAATAAGATTAAATTATTAGGAATATGGGCAATAGGCAGCAATAAACATAAACAAAGTGATCAAATATACAGCTTCTCTTCATTTTGCAGGTTTATCCGATCGATACACTCTTTATAAAGAGTCTCCTTGTAGTCCTTCTCACTGATAACAGTTCGTAGTTGCTCTATTTCGTGTTGGAGTTCCCTGACTTAAATTTAACTTTTATCGAGCAGCTCGCTCAACTCGATGATTTTATGTTTAGCTGCCTACAAATAAGCTTCGTTCCTTTCAGCAGCCTCGTCAAGTTCCTTATTGGTGGCTTCCAAGTCCTCCAACTGTATCCGTAAATTTTCACAATTATCCTACACCTGTGCCAACTGGTCAGCTTTTTCTTTGAGTAACTCCTCCATCGTGGCTTACAACTCTTCCAAAGTGGGGTCAGCCGTGGGTTAAGTCTGCTCGCACTTGTCGCTCTGACTTGGATGCAGCCTCTGCTCATGCATTAGTAGCTACTAATTGAGGCTAACTATGCAGGAGTGCTTCTCATTGATTTCATGATTGATCTATAACAACTACCGTTCTAATATGGCCGTGTGTTCCTGTTTACTCTTGAGCTACTGAATCAGTTCATGGTTGACGCTCATCAGTTTCGATTAGCTTTACGTCATGGCTTCTTTTAAAGACAACAATGTGCTTTGATAGTCGGACTTACTCTTGTTCGATTATTACTCCTGCTTATGGAGTGCATCTTTGATGATCTCTAACTCTGACTTATGTTGGATTTATCGTGTTTCCAATTCCCTTGCATTTTACTATGCTAGTTCCGATATTTTGAAAGCTAGCCTTGCATTACTTTATTGTTATTGAGTTTATAGTGCCGCTGATAGTGTTTATATTTATTTTTTGAGTTATTTTACGCATTGAGATAAGGTGACATTCTATTATTGCAGTTCCTTAGTTAATTGTTAATACTGGCCTTACTTTTAAATGCCACTTTGCTACAACTGCATCGATTGAATTAATTTTAGCTATTGCAATTAGTGCTCACATTTTTACCTTCTTTTTACTTATCTTTATAGCTACTCCTTTTGCATATCGGTTTGATGAATATTCTGTAGAAGCTTATCGGACTGCTCAGTGATAATTGCCTACAAACTTTATTTAATGCTGCTTGCCATGATATTTGCAGTCTCTATTTCCTTGGCGTACTTTATTTATATTTGGTACGACTACTCTTGCTGCTTGGTAGTCGCTTCCTCGAGTCTCGTAATAACCTACTGAAGTCTTCTGTTTTCACGTGAGAAGTTATGAATGATTTATTATTTCTAAGCGAGCAGTTGTGTGTTTTGCTTCAGGGTGCTGTTCTTGTTGTTGAGGTAATATATGGCTGATTACAGTTTGGTTATTGTGCCTGTTTTATGTGTTGCTATTGTTTACAGTTCTTCTACTCTCTTTTATAGCGTTGTTTGCAGGGCTTGTTGCTGCTGCTTGTAAAGTAAAAGCTGTTCATATTACTGTTTGTAATAGAGTGTTTGCTATTGCTGCTCATGTTACTTGTGATTGCCAGCAAACATCAAATTGACGCATTGCACTAACTTAAGTTCTCTCTTGCTTGGCCTCTACTTGGCTTTATGGCCATTTTTATAATTCCCTTTGTTTTATCGGCTTCGACTGGTGCCCAAACTCGAAATGGAAACACCAAGCTTTTGCCCTTTGCGGTTGATCAAATTGCAATTAAAGCCAGCACTTTGATCAAATTTCCTCTCCTGCTCCTCCTTCAGCTGGCTCTCTAGCACGTTAATGTTGCCCCTCAGTCGCTCCAGCTTCACATTGTCCTCCATGAGACTAATCTGATCCTGCACATCACACATCTTTTTGAGAAAGGCCTCCTGTTCTTTGCTGGCATTGCGGATCTGCTCCTTCAATTTAGCATTTTATTGGGAAATTGCATGCATCTCATCTTATAGATTTGTGAAACTATCTGTTTGGGAGAATAGCTTTTTCTATAAAAATTAGATATGCTGTAGGTATCTGTTCTTAGGGTCCTGCTGGATGAAGGTTGAGTTTTTGGATTTATTGGTTTCCGATGATTATGGGTTTTCGTGGAAGGATGTATGAAAGCGGGTGAGTAGTTTGTTAAGGGGACGCTGCGAATTGCGAGACTGCATATTATATTTATTAGCTATTTAAACATATTGCAATCCATCTAAACTTAACACATATCACCTCTTTGATTAAATATAGTAAGCATTGATGTTTGCAGTTCAATTGCTTTCGAGTGTTCATTCGTCTATGTTGAACTCGGGCATTTGATTAATCATAAAACCAATGATCGAGAGGGGAAGACAATTTCTACAAATATAGTGATGATTATTAGGATCATTCTTATGAATCAGATGAATATTCCATATTATAATTACATATAATGTTTCAAAACTCATATCAAAACGGAACATACTTCGATCTATTCGACCCCAAGGGTACATAGCCACTAACTCAGCCCCGCAGGATAAAGTCAAAAACCTGTATAAGTTTAGTGCAGTCAGCGGCAACAATAAAGTATTCGACAAAGAACTCAAAAGTAACAAATAGACCATATTCAGCCTATGTGTTCGAGTTCACCAATCCACAATCCAAAATCATATTCCCCAAGGAAGACCGCAAGGATTTATATCTCATCCAACCCTACATCACATTTCAGCTCTTCTTGTGCTCAGGCACTCCATGGAATATCTAACTTACCGTTAGCGATCTCCAAAAAGTATATACCCTCTCACGCAGACCAAAAGAAGGATAGTACTGTCTACTGCGGCCCATAAAATCGAGAAGAAGCCATTCTTTGTTAAGTACCCATGCCTCCTCAAGGAAGACCACTGGATCAATTTTACAGTCGATCTCTACAGCTTCATTAACGCATTCAAAGGCCAGACTTACCGATCATTGGACTCTATTCAGGTCAGTGGTCAATTCAAGCTGAGAAGAATCTTTACATCTCAAGCCCCTCCAAATCTCAGTGCTTAGGAAGAGAACCAGCTCCAGCCACTCACATTGTAATGAACTGCTTATTTAGTTTACCAAAAAACTTCTACTTCCCAGCCGGCTACGATATTTCCAATCACCTGGTTGGTTTCGAAGATGAAGCTTTTATGGAAGAGGCCTATGAGCCAACTGAAGCCTCCACAAAGAACGGGTCTCAAATCCACAAACTGAAGTAGACTCGTTAAAAATAAGTTGAGAGAGAAACCCTTAAATCCGGAAAGACGATAGGGTATAAATATGAGAAAAAATTCTTAGCGAGTACAAATGGCCCTGCAACAAGAAAAGCCAAGAGATAAACGGATGCCGATTCATCAGAGCTCAGCCTCAGTAAGCCGATTTCTAAAACACCTGCTGCAACCTAAAAGAACATTTCCAAAAGGAAGGTTTTGGGGAAGACTCATATCACAAAAGAAGGGTCTATCGAGAAGAAAAAAGAATAACTAGAAATGGGCAAAAAGAAACTCCACAACAAACTGAACCCTTGGCGATCGAACGTCAGCAAGAGAGATATCCAGACTGACGCAGAAGAAGGCAGCCAGGCCAAGCTAGACAATGAGAGGAAAATAGAAAGTGCTGAAACTACGCTATTCAAGACCAAAAACAATCTCGCTTCCAATTTTAAGTTCAATTAGTCGAAGAACAATGGATTCGACCGAAAGAGTGACCAATGCAGTGATTCGTAATATTTTGAACTCAGCCAGAAATTCTCAACCCTGACAGAGAACAAATTCTTCAAGAATGAGCTAGGATCGCAATGCATCAAAGATACGAACAACCAAGAACCCGAGTAACATGACTAAATTGAATAGAATATTGAAATGGAGACAAACTCAATGGAGTCTTCAACAAGAAAGGAAGATCCCACTCATTTGGTGGAAAACAAAAAATCTCATTTTTGCCTGTTAAATGAAAGGAACATCGATGAATCCATTTGTGATTCATTGGATGACCTCAGACAGCAAAATACTGACGACACGCAGAAGAAGTCAGATATGCAGAAGGGAATGATGAGTTCTCATTATGGCTTTGGTGAGAAAGTAATGAAGAAGTTTATGCATGAAGTTTAAAGGCCATACTCTCCTCCCTTGGGGGAAAGGGAACAGAGCGAAGAGTGCTCGTACAAAAACGAAAATGAAGATGAAGACAACAAACAAATCGATAAGGAAGTAGAGCTGATTTATGACCCAGTGCTCAATTGCTACTACGATCACAAAACACACTCTTACTATGAGCTGAAGTGAATACTTTTAATAATCTGATTCTCTAATCATGCTTTAATTCTATTGCTATTATGAGTATATATTGAAGTAATGGAAAATAAATCAGAAGAGAACTGGGGTTGGGGTTGGGGTTGGGGTTGGGGTTGGGGTTGGGGTTGGGGTTGGGGTTGGGGTTGGGGTTGGGGTTGGGGTTGGGGTTGGGGTTGGGGTTGGGGTTGGGGTTGGGGTTGGGGTTGGGA
>NW_028282797.1:0-11379 GCF_059751285.1 Brachycentrus maculatus
GTTGTATTGAATGTCGAGCAAGCCGACTCGGTAATAATTACTGTGATCTGTACATTGTTTTCCATGTGTAAATGTAGAAACTATGAACATTGTTTAATTTTGCCACTGGGTGGTACTAAAGTGAATAAACCAGATATATATATATATTTATATATATATATATATATATATATATATATATATATATATATATATATATATATATATATATATATATATATATATATATATATATATATATATATATATATATATTTATATATATATATGTATATATTAATTATATAAAACATTAAGCCATGAGTGCAAGTTCCTCTCCAAGCACAATCGCTCAGTCTATTTTTTGGAGAGGCATGCGAATCTAAAACTAAAAGTTTGCCAAATGTACAAATGTCTATAAAATGTATTATGTTGTACTTAAAAATTTAACCATATTAAATTAAATAAATAAATAAATAAATATAAATAAATGGATATACATAAACATATGATATAATATTGAAATTTGAAGTTGTCAACCATGGGTAGTTGTATATGTTACATACCATAATATGATATGTATATCATTCAAATCAGCCTATGACAGATTATAAAGTATTTATATTGACAGGCGCCGTGGTGTGGTTGGGTAGACGCTCGACTGCGAAACTTGCGTGGAGGGTTTGATGCCCGCCAAGTGCAAAATAAATTCAAGAAACATTTATTTTAAATTGGTCTGGATGTTTGTGATGTATTTTTCACATTTACCTTTTCTATCCTTACTATCCTACCTGCAGACAAGCTTAATAATGTAGAAGCTTTAATTCCTTTTTTTAAAATGTCCCGTAAACGGCTAGACTTCCATATTATTGAAAAATCTTGCTATATATCACATACATAACTACTGTTTGGAGACGAACCCTGAATTCGTTAAACATTTTAGACATATTCAAAATATTGTTGGGAATTTTGTGAAAACCCAGTAGTTTAAGAGGAATTTAAGCAATCATGCTTTATGACTGCGACTGTGAGAGATCTCAAAGATAGCGCCGAATAAAGTTGTAGGGTAAATTAGGTTTAGTACATGTTAGGGCCATGGCATTAGTACACCCACCTCACTAGGGTGGGACCCACCCTAGTGAGGTGGATGTTCCGCTAGTGAGGTCGGTGTCCCGTTGTAATGAGTACCTACCCCGGTCTCAGTTTGAGGTCACCCGTCAACTGCAATGCTATGCAGACGAAACGGGGTCGAATGTGACAAGAGTGTGGAATTTCGGGCTATATATATGGTATAGACGGAAATTTGAAACAAACAAGAACAGAAAATACTTTTTTTATCTTTTTATTTATTTTTTTAATTTTAATTATTTCTTGAACGTTTTTCGCAGGTAATTTGTGGCACATTTTATAAACTTTATAAAAATGTACAACAAAGTGAATTTGGAGTTGACGTATTGGCTACGCAATGCACAATAAAAACAACATTTAAGTTTTTAAATCATATTTTTTAAATTATATTTTTATACGGTGTACAGGGAAGGGTAATTAACTATGAGCGTTTCAATGTTTAAGAATTTAGTACATAAACCCTAATGATGACAAGGTTCTTGTCGAAACCGGTTGGATAAAGTGTACCAATAAAAAGTGGTTAAAACAAAATTGTTTTATTTTATAAAGTTTTTGTATATTATAATGACAATTACAAAAAAAATATAAAATATAAAAATAAATATAAAACTTGTTTTCGGTGAAAATGTTTATAACCTTTTTAAATGGAAGATGCGTTTATAATTTACCTTGCTTAGTATGTATAAGGTTAAAAGATCAATTTAAAATATATTATGATAACAATTACAAAAAAAAGTAATATGAATTTTAAAAAGATCGTGTATTCTGTAAAAAAGTTTGTTTTTTTTTTAAAATGGGAAATGCGTTAGTTGTTTACCTCGCTTATTATGTACAAGGTTTATATATCATTAAATGGATTTTTGTTTTTTCTTAAAATAAAATAATTTAAAAAAAGATGTTTTATTTTAATGTGTGTTGAGAACAGGAGGGATAATCTAGTGTAGACCAATCAGGAAATAATAGAATAATAAGTTGAGAATTTAAAAACTCCAAGAAAACTCTCAAAAACTTCCCCGGAGTGATAGGCAGAGAGAATTGAACCCCATACTAGTCTGTCTTTGCAAACATTCTTCGCCTCTTCTACATTCATGCATCTCCTCATACATACCCACCGATTATTTCGACTCCTGACTCAGCCGTTTTAAGTATTTGACTTACCAGACTTTGTCAAGATTTCCTCGGTCTTCCTCTGCTGCTTTTCCCAAATCCATTCGCCTCATAATTTTGTTCTTCCGTTCTTTCCTCATTCATACGTCCCACATGTCCAAATCATCTCAACACACCTTTCTTAATTTTATCAGTAATTCATTGATTTTTTTACACCAGTAAATTTATTTTTTATTCTAACCAACTTAAAGAAAATACGAAAAATTACATATTATTTCTTGATTTTTAATGGGTACTTTTGTTAATATGTTAATTTTTGGTAACGTTGAAAATGTGTATTTCAAAAATTTCAAGAATACGTCCATTATTCAAATTGTCTTTCAAATTCGATCTGTTGAACCTTAAATAATGAAAATTTAAAATGAATTTTCTCTCTCGATTCAAATTAGGAACACAATGAGTCTTTGTTCGAAATAAGTCTTTGTGCGAAATTTGTTTATTTCGAGGCATTTATTTGGAATTGTGACTGTATTTTAAATAAATTAAGATGTGTGTATTTGAAGATTTTAATGAAACATAAAATATTAAATATACTTGAATGATTTAGACTCTAAAGATGTTTATAAATGATTATTATTAAGTTCGTAATTTAATATGGAGTCAATTATTTTATTAATGATCGATGTTTGAATTTCGATAATTGAAATACATATACAATTATTGAAATTCTTATTAAATTTTTGAAATGTAAGCATTGTTGGTGTGTAAAAAATAAACTCTTACTGAAAAAAAAGCAAAATTAAAAAAAATCATTGAAAATATAATTCAGTTGTTTAAATGGAAAAGTCGCCAAAATGGATTGAAATAAAAATGCTATAATGCTTTAAAGTCTAAAATTTCTTAAAGCTTCTTTTTAAGACTAATTTGTTATTTTGGCACAATGTTATATTTGACTTATCTTAAAAAATAAAAATGGCAATGTTTGTTAAAAAAATATATTTTGTAAAACTGTTACTAGTAGTTTTATCCACATACTTAGTAAAAAAAATTACAATGGCAGTGCCAGCTGTTAGAAGAAACAGCAACACTTACAACACTAAATATTTCTCATGGCAGACAGTGTGTACAGCAGACGACCTGTTTAACTACATGGACGAAATTATCTCCGACATACGTTGTAGCGGGAATGCCGAGTTGAAGAGACGAGCGGAGGATAAGAACGGATGGAGACTGACCATGAAAGAAGCGAACCAATCATCAGAATGATTGTAACCTTCGAATAATAATATTTTAACATGACAAGCCGAATAATACAAATAAATGAGCTATGTGTCAAATATTTATTGAATTGAGATATTGAATCCATTGTATCTATTGTATTGTTTTAAGAGATCAACCATATTAATTTATTTTAAGCTAAACAAATTTATTATTATTTTTAAGACAAATTAGCTAAATATGCTGTAAATCCTTATACGTAATATGCAAGGAGAATTTACTAAGGCAACTAATAAATAGCATAAAAACCACGGAGAAGAATTTGATAGTTAGTTTTAGATTTTAAAATGAAGAAAAATAAATCTTTCTTGCCTTGTCCCGGGACTGTTCCCAGAATCCCGGGAATGACTTTTACAATTCTAATGAAATCCCAGGATAACAAAAAAACGTCGGGAATATTTTATCTACTCCAATTATTAGTCCTAACACCTACAGTAAGGAGGCGCACATACAATTATGAAAAAAATTACAACATTTTGAGTGTGTCCAAATACTTGTTCACAAATCTGGATTATTTCCAATTATAGATAATCCTGATTTCTGAACAAGTATATGGACATACTCAAAATGTTGTAAATAAATTAACTGGTCAAATTATAAGCTCAAATAATAAAAATGAAAATGATATTTTCGGGCGTATGTATGTATGTGATTATAATCCAGGATTCGGACCTCACATACTGATATAAGAGTTTCTGCTCAGTGAAAAAGCTTCTTTTCATCTCACCAATAGATATCTCTAATGAAGTTCTAGTGATGCAAGAACAATGTTTCTGAATTGGTTCATATACATATATAGAACTTCCAAGAATTTGAGTAGTGTGGTTGTCAATAATGGGTAGAATCGGTGAATTTTACACGTATGTAAAGTGATCACTTAAACCAGCCTATGACGCTTGTCAGCCCCGTAAATCCCCAGACTTCCATATTCTTCATCATCTTTGATGAGATGTCAAAAAGTAATATGAAAATAACTCCTGTAATTGGAGATAATCCAGATTTTGTGAACAAGTATTTGGACACACTCAAAATGTTGTAAATAAATTATCTGGTCAAATTATAAGCTTAAATAATAAAAATGAAAATGGCATTTTCTGGCGTTTCTCATGTGTGTGATTATAATCTAAGAGTTTCTGCTTAGTAAAAAGCTTCTTTACATCTCACCAATAGATGTCTCTAGTGAAGTTCTAGTGATTCAAGAACAAGGTTTCTAAATTTGTTCATATATATAGAACTTCCAAGAATTTGAGTAGTGTGGTTGTCAATAATGGGTAGAATTGGTGAATGTTACATACTTCCATATTCTTCTTCATCTTTGATGAAATGTCAAAAAATAATATGAAAAAAAAAGTATTTTTTTATATTTCCTTCCCTATTTTTACTATTACTAGAGGCTTTGCTTTCATCTTTGATGAGATGTCAATTTTAAAAAAAAAATCAGTTTGCACCATCTTCGATCGATTATTTAATAGACTTTCTTCGCCTCCCATTGGTTCCCGCCGCGGGAATTGAATTAAAATTAAAAGGACGGAACACTTGCTTGGGTGCCCCCTTATTGGATTAGGGCCGCGGAACTTTGTGGAACTTTCCCAGACCAAAATAAAAGGAATCGACGCAATAATAATGCTAGCAATTATTAGATTTGTAACAAACAGAATGTTTTCATGGCGCGCTAACTCGATTATTCCTTTCCACGGTTTCTATATTTTCCAGGAACATTTGTGCACACTGATGTATAACATTGTTATGTAAATATCTCTCTGACTCTCTTCGGTATGCAACCAATTCGCTCCATTTGTATAATATGCAAATACTTTTTAAACCGGGTGTACCTACGATCCAGTGCCTTCTATAATGAATACAAAGAGTGTCATATATTTTTTATTATTATTTTTTATTTTTTATTTCTTAAATTAGCTTATATTACAACTTATATAAACCATTATTATATACTTATTCTCAATATTGTTAATATTTAAAGCATTTACTTTGTGGTTAGACATTTTTACTAATTTATTTTTTTGCACAAATGTTAATAACATTAGTATATAACTAATAATATTAGTACATGTATATTATAAGTATTAACGGTGAGTGGTTATAACCTTATATTTTTAACATTTTTGTAAAAAAATAAATAAGTGTTATTTACACTTAATCAACATCATCTTTATATATATTTACATCTCCTTACAGTAAACAAAACATTTATTTTTAAATTCTTTCAGACTCTTTTCATTCTTCATATATTCATATCTGATCATACATTTTCAAACCCTTATACATTAAATAATTTTACGATTCGTTTTTTTTCAAAAATGGCAGTCTTATTTTATCCTTATTTCCAGGAATATGTTCATGACAATTTTTTTAACACTTTTTTATCCTTAAAATATTTCGGCAAATTATCGTTAAAAAAATTATGTAAGTTCAGCAATTTCGGCTCTCGTATTATCGATTATGACTTGTTATCACTGATACATCAATAAACCATAAATTCACTAAACTGAAACATTTTTGATCTGGAAAATCCATTTCATTATTACATAAAAAAATATCTATATTGTGAATAAATGTGTTTTTGTCTCATACGAATACATGAACACTAATCATTAAAAATTTAAAAACAAAAATTACCGTTTTACAATATTGGAAAATATACAAAGTTTTAATTGATCCATTTTTTCGATTAATATTTCATTTATTTTTTCGTAGATACTTTGTGGCACATTTAATGAACTTTATTTTTGGTACTTTTCCTCAATCACTTTCGACAAGAACCATTTCATCTTCAGGAATAGAGATGAAGATATATATCTAGTACATGTCTATCCATGAAGATGACTAGGTTTTTGTCGTAATCGTTTGGAGAAAAGTAACAAAATTAAAAACGGTTAAAAACAGAAAAAATCTTGTTATATATATATATATATATATATATATATATATATATATATATATATATATATATATATATATATATATATACATATATATAAATATATTTTTATATATATATATATATTTATATATATATATATATATATATATATATATATATATATATATATATATATATATATATATATTTATGTATATATATATAAATATATATATATATATATATATATATATATATATAAATATATATATATATATATATATAAATATATATATTTATATATATATATATATATATATATATATATATATATATATATATATATATATATATATATATATATATATATATATATATATATATATATATATATATATATATATATATATATATATATATATATATATATATATATATATATATATATATATATATATATATATATATATATATATAAATATATATATATATATATATATATATATATATAAATATATATATATATATATAAATATATATATATAATATATATATATATATATATATATATATATATATATATATATATATATATATATATATATATATATATATATATATATATATATATATATATATATATATATATATATATATATATATATATAAATATAAATATGTTTTATAAATAGAAACATCTTTTGGTGAGATGTCAAAAAATAATCAGCAAAATAACTCCAATAATTGGAGATAATCCAGATTTGTGAACAAGTATTTGGACACACTCAAAATGTTGTAAAAATTAATACATAAATTAAAATGGAGTTCTTCAAATTAAACGCCAAATCAATAAATAAATAAACACTAGTATATAAAGATATAGTCCGCCTCCGTAGTGTAATGCTCGGCTACCGTTCTAGAGGTCCCGGGTTCGATTCCCAAGGGGGGTGAAATAAATATAAGTAATTTTTTCACTGTAATATTTATTCAATATTACCATGGACTGGAACCTGAAACGGAGGGCTGATCACCTTTCCTTCACGTGTAAAACGATCATGATAACACTGCGTTCATAAGACACAGTGCCCTATGCACCATTGGGTGCGGATAAGGGTTTTAATATATAAAGATATACAAATTCAAAACATTCTTGTTTTATGTAAATATTTTTCATTGATTCAGCACTGTGCTGAATTATTTATTGAAAATCGGTGCAAAAGCAATTTTCTAAATTAAAATTCAAGGGTTCCGAATTGGATTGAAAATTTTTCAAGCCAACGATTGAATTAATAAACCCTTTCAATCTTAAGAACTCAATTTGCATTCATTGCCCCTCTCCTAGTTAAGTAAATTCAATATAATTTCGCTTCATACATTACGCTATGTATCTGGAACAATGGTTTGTAAGTTATTTGAGCTGGCGTCGGTCTGCCTAATATGTGGTACGTATGTATGTATACGATTGGTATTCCAGTCTACACTCGCCCTAGAATATATTATATGCTATGTACGGAAGGGGTAACTGACACTAATAAATACAATTTTATGGATGCGGATACTGTATATATTTTCAAAGAGACCACATATGAAATGAAGACTATAAAACTAAATAACTAACTAACTATTCTCAATATTATTCATATTTAAAGCATTTACTTTGGGGTTAGTCATTTTTATTTTTTCATTTTTTTTACAAAAATGTTAAAAATATTAAGATAAAACCACTCACCCGAGATTTTTATTTATTTACGTCTACTGGTTTCGAGACGTACTCGTCTCTTCGTCAGGACAATCACTACCACAGCATGCAAACAACACCACCCTTTATCACCCTTCACCACCATAGCACCATTAACACACTTAAAACTTCACCCCCTGTCGCTAAACTCCCCAAAAGTAAATAATGCAATAAAAAAGCACTTGAAAGAATATAACCAAAACATTTTAGTACGCAGTAATCATATATTTTTTTTATTAATTTACAGCATTATAAAAAAAATCCAGTGTGGCATGTATCACTCAATTTTGGTTGTTCTGCCAATGAAATAATAATAATAAAAAAATTAACAGAAGGTTTATTTGTTATTTTTAGTTTTGAAATATTTTTTGTCCCTTATATTTAAAGTTCGTTAAATAAAGGTCCGTTATATCGGAGTTTTACTGTATCGTAGATGAATAAATAAATTAATGGTTGAAAAACGAGACGATTCCTTGAAAGAGAATAAAAAATGGAAGAATATCTTTTCTTTTCGTGAATATTCGTTTTTGTTTTAGTTTTGACCAGATTTTTTATCCGTTATATCCAAGTACGTAAAATAAAGGTCCGTTATATCGGAGTTTTACTGTTTCGTAGATGGATAAATAAATTAATGGTTAAAAACGAGACGATTCCTTGAAAGAGAATAAAAAATGGAAGAATATCTTTTCTTTTCCTGAATATTCGTTATTTAATGCAGTCGGGTAATTTAAGGATACGCATAAAACATTAATCTTGTCAAATCATGTCGCACTTATTTCAAGGTGGGGTCCTGACAATGCTCTTCCAGTCTTCTCCCTTTTAATAATTAATTCTCTGTGTTCAGGATTTTCCATCCCGGAATTGTCCCCTTTCTGACACGGACCCGGGGGAAGAATGTTGCCATGCTGATAAAATTCGGGAAATTTACCCCAGATTCGAAACCACATTAGAGAAAATTATATATTGTTGGTACCTACATATATAACTTATTATTTTATTTAAATTAAACACTTGAATATACCACTTTAATGAGTTTTATTTATATATACGACTAGTTACGAAACTTACAGATGTTTTATCTTCTGGTGAAAATTAAAGTTTTAATTTGTACCAGAATATGAAAACATTTGTCGTATATATAAATAAAACTCATTAAAGTGGTATATTCACGGGTATAATTGAATATACCACATGTCATTCCACAAAGTCAATGCCGAATCAATAAAAATAAAAAAAAAAAAAAAAAAAAAAAAATTTTTTATATATATATATATATATATATATATATATATATATATATATATATATATATATATATATATATATATATATATATATATATATATAAATATATATATATATATATATATATATATATATATATATATATATATATATATATATATATATATATATATATATATATATATATATATATATATATATATATATATATATATATATATATATATATATATATATATATATATATATATATATATATATATATATATATATATATATATATATATATATATATATATATATATATATATATATATATATATATAAATATATATATATATAAACATATATATATATATATATATATTTTTTTTTTTTTAATTTTTTTAAATTTTTTTAATGTATTTTTTATTATAACTTAGTTAAGCATACATTATTTTTAATACAAACAACTCTTTAACATAAAATTTTTATTTGAAAAACAAACTTTGTGATTTTCCATTTTATAATTAAAATGTTGCAGTTAGTTATAATGTCAACCAGTTTCAAGACAAGACAAGTCAAGACTGATTAATACTAAAACACTATCTACTTTTACTATCTATTTTTACAAAATTTTGTTAAGTAGATAGTGTGTTAATGTTGTTATTAATCAGTGTGTTTTAGTATTAATTGTGGTGAAATTTATTTATCTTTAAATAATCCTTTATTAAGTTAATACCATTATTCCCTAAATCTACTGTGACACGTGTTTTGATGCATTCCATATCATAATTAAACGTGTTTAAAAATGATGCGGAATGCATCGAAACACGTGTTACAGTAGAAAATAAGAAATAGTGGTATTTACTATGTAAAACATGAATTGAAAATGAACATTTTGTTATTTAATTTAAGGAAGTGAATTTGGAAACGAGCCTCATTTTATTTATCCTCGTTGTTTGGTGATTTTTTTTGCACTGTCATCCCCAAAAAAGGCAGCAAAACAGAAAAGAATAATGGATAATTCTTATTCCTTGCACGTACTTGCCAGTTCCTTGAAAATTTTGCGCATTTTATAACTCCCTGATAATAACACCCCTTAAAAGAAATATCCTATTATGAACAAATTCACTGAAAATTGTATCGAAGCTGGATCAAATTTGCAATCATTGTATTAATGAAATATTTTGAAACACATGAGATTCTTAAATTTAAACACTATTTTTTGACATCTCAGCAAAGATGAAGAAGAATACGGAAGTCTGAGTATTTACAGAGTTTACGACAGTCATAAGCTGGTTTTATGGATCACTTTACACACTTTACAATAAAATGTTGTAAATAAATTAACTTGCAACGTTTTGAATGTATCCAAATACTTACAACATTTTGAGTGTGTCCAAATACTTGTAATAATATAAGAGTTTCTGCTTACTAAAAAGCTTCTTTACATCTCACCAATAGATGTCTCTAGTGAAGTTCTAGTGATTCAAGAACAAGGTTTCTAAATTGGTTCATATATATATAGAACTTCCAAGAATTTGAGTAGTGTGGCTGTCAATAATGGGTAGAATTGGTGAATGTTACACGTGTGTAAAGTGATTACCTAAACCATCCGATGATGGTCGTCAGCCCCGTAAATACCCAGACTTACATATTCTTCTTCATCTTTGATGAGATGTCAAAAAATAATATCAAAATACTTGTTCACAAATCTCGATTATCTGCAACTATAGGAGTATTTTTAATATTATTTTTTGGAAGTTCTATATACATGAACCAATTCCAAAACGTTGTTCTTTGATCATTAGAACTTTACTAGAGACATATATTGGTGAGATGAATGAAGCTTTTTAATTGGTTTCGAAATTGGTTCGTATACATAGAACTTCCAAAAATATGAGTAGTGTGGTTGTCAATCATGGGTAGAATTGGTGGTATTTACCTTCTCTACCTTTACTTTTCTATCTGCAGACAAGCCATTATTTTTAGAGGCTTTGCGGTTTTCCTTGATGTTTAAAAGATACTGAAAATGTAGATA
>NW_028282798.1:0-13073 GCF_059751285.1 Brachycentrus maculatus
TCGCTCATTCGTTCTACATGTCCAAACCATCTCAACATACCTTTTTTAATTTTATCGATAATGCTTGTCTCAGCTTTGCATTCCTTACCATTTCACTATAGGCCTTCACATAGATGGTAAATACTTTTTCTAGGTATCTCCACCAAGTGAGAACTTAATAGTTAGTGGTAGACCGTGGTGGGAAAGGTATCAACCTATCTCATACAAGCTGATCACCAGGTCAGGAAATGAAACCGAGTTCGCCGATATGGTTAAGCGTTGTAACGCAGTTGGAGTCAGGTATGTATTAAAAAAAAATCCAATTTTATGTAAGGATTTAAAAAAAAAATCTTCTTCTTTCTAGTTCCATCCCAACTTATCGTCTCTGTAGTTCGCTCGTCCTCAGGTTGTTGATCCTTCTATCACGGACAACGTCACCTCTAGGTGGTCTACTATGGCCTTCAAATCATGTCATCTTTCTGTAGCATCCATGATTTTTTTGGTATTTCTCTAGATGTCTCTCGAAGAAGATTCGTAGCGGTTGCCTGGTTCACAATATATTTAAGTTCTCTGAGTCGCATGTACCCATGTCATCTCAATTGCCTTATCTCTACCTTACTATTGTTGTCTGTTACACCCAGGTTTCCACGAATGCGTGAACATTTTATTTTACCAGGAAATATTTCTTAATTCGTCATTTTTTCAGAATCTATCCTGATGCTGTCATAAACCACATGACTGGAACTTGGGCTGACAACTTAGGGACAGCCGGGTCCACCGTCGACTTCGAAACATGGGATTATCCTGGGGTTCCTTTTACCAAAAAAGACTTCAACCTTCCTGTCTGTACCCTCACTAATTTCACCGACCCTATTGAGGTGAATGAATTTGGATAATTTTTATTTTTTTTGTCCTAAATGATTGTTTCTTATCGATAACACGCAATTGTATTTTTAACAGTTCCGAAATTGTGAGGTTCTCGCATTGAAAGATTTGAACCAAACCAGTGATTATACAAAAAACAAAATTCTTGAATTCATGAACAAAATGATCGATTATGGAGTAGCTGGATTTAGGTATACCTACTGCAAATATTACTAATGCACGGATATTGGTTAATTTATTCATTGATTATTTAATATTTCTTCAGAATCGACGCTGCCAAACACATATGGCCCAAAGACCTAAAGGCTATCTACGATAGTCTTCACAACCTGAATACAGATCATGGTTTTCCATCTGGTTCTAGACCTTACATATTTCAAGAAGTTATTGATCTTGGTGAAGAGGTGGTTACTAGAGAAGAATACTCTCCCATTGCTGTTGTAACTGAATTCAGAGTTAGTCATAAAATAAAGCTTTTGCGTGTTGTATATTAAAAGTATTTATGTAATAAATGTTAAACCAAACACTGATTTCTTGAGTCTACTGAGTTGTATTTTATTTTTATAAAACACGTGAAAATAAATGTTGTAAAAATTGTTTCGCCTAGCTATGACATTTTCAAAAGAATACTAGGCGAAACAATTGTCACAAATTTTATTTTGTAAGTGTTTTTAACAATAAAATACAACTTAGTAGACTCAAAAAATTGGTATTTGACTTAACATTTAATACATAAATTAAATGGAGTTCTACAAATTAAACGCCAAACCTATAAATAAATTAAAAGTATTGTTAGCTTTGTGGCAAGATAATATAACACTATCCTTATCATTCACCGTTGAATGATGAATGATGAGGAGAGTGTTAATGTTTTTACGTTTTAATAAATGATGTGTTCATTAATTTCAATTCGAACTTCAATTACTTTTTAGGTATGTACCGAGCTTGGGCGATGTTTTCAGGGTAGGAATGCTCTGAAAGGGCTTAAAAACTGGGGCGTTGAATGGGGTCTACTACCAACCAATGAAAGTATTATATTCGTCGATAACCACGATAATCAGAGGGGACATGGACCTGGTGGTGATGATATTCTCACATACAAGAAACCTAACGGCTACAAGGTTATATTTTATTTATTAAAAGCATTGTTAACTTTGTGGTATGGTAATATAACACTCTCCTTATCATTCATCGTTCACTTTGCGCAATAACCAGTTTTTTATTATTTCTTATTTTTGCATAAATGTCAGGCCGTAATAATTTTTATTTTAATGACATGATGATGGAATGATTACTCCGTTATCGGCAGTCACAAATTGGTGTTTATTAAAGTGGTATTACACAATGTGAACCATGAATATAAGGAGAGTGTTGTGAGGGTAATTTATAAATCATTCGATCTAATTTATGAAAAATGTATAAAGTAACTCATGCAACTTATTTCAGGCGGCCATAGCATTCTTGCTTGGTCATGCGTATGGGAAAGCTGCTAGAGTCATGAGTTCTTTTACTTTCGACAACACTGAAATTGGGCCACCAATTGACTCCAATGAAAATACGGTATCTCCAATTATTGGTCCTGTAAGTCAGTTATTATTTACTAGAAAATACAGTCACTCCTCTCCTTACGTGATTTTAACTTACGCGAATTAATACGTACACGATTTTAAAAAAATGTTTATTCCACTTACAAAAATATAAATAATAATGAACCCACAAAGCCTTAATAGGCTTGTCTGGAGATGGGATACTTGTGGTAGGGAAGGTAAATGTGAGAAACACATCGCAAACATTCAGACTAATTGAAAATAAATCTTTCATGAATTAATTTGGCTGGAATCGAACTCGCCATGCTAGTTTCGTCTATAACAAACAAATGTAAAAATAATAGAGGACATGCCATTTCAATGGAGACCAAAGTAAAAATTATAAAACAATAAGAAAAAGGTGAAAAGATCGCTGTTTAAGTAAAAAAAATCAGTACTAAAAATCGAAACTTACTAAAAATAGAGCAATATAAATAATGAAAAAGTACTTGAATTTAGCTATGTATGCATGTATACATAAATAATTATGTACGTATGTGATTATATATTAGCTTCCTAACAGAAAATATGTTATTAAAAACATGCATGTAGATCAATGCTGTTTAAATATATATATATATATATATATATATATATATATATATATATATATATATATATATATATATATATATATATATATATATATATATATATATATATATATATATATATATATATATATATATATATATATATATATAGATATATATATATATATATATATATATATAGATATATATATATATATATATATATATATATAAATATATATATATATATATATATATATATATATATATATATATATATATATATATATATATATATATATATATATATATATATATATATATATATATATATATATATATATATATATATATATATATATATATATATATATATATATATATATATATATATATATATATATATATATATATAAATATATTTATATATATATATATATATATATATATATATATATGTACCTACTATATCCATTGAAACTAGCGTATATTATTTATTTTTATTATTTTTTATTTAAACTACATGTACAGAAAATAAAAAGTACATTGGCGGGCTTATTGCTAAAAAGCAATATCTTCCAACCGACCAAAGACGGACTAGTGATATTGATCAAAACGTTTGATACCATATATAGCCGTTTGCAATCAGTGGGCAGATAGTACTTGAACATTTAAAAAAAACATAAATTACAAATTGACATTTAAAAAGAAACATAAATTAACAAAAGACGATAATAAGGAGGGCAAAGGAAGAAGGGAGATTAGGGAAGGAGGTAGAGGGAGGAGGTTTGATCGACCGTTAGGATTCTAATGACAGATAGTAATGTCTCAGACGTTTTTAAAAGTTAATACATATTATTGTCTGATGTAATAGATTTTATCAAAAAACTAAAAAACAATTAATTAACAATTAGACAAAAAAGTATTCTAGGATTCTAATGATAAATAGGTAGAATTCGGTAGCAAGTTTAAGAAAGAGAGGAGGGGTCAGGGGAGGAGGAGATGGACAGTTAGGGTTCTAAGGTAAGATAATGATGTTTCAGGCGTTTTTTGAAGGTTAAGATAGAAGGTGCATTTTTTACATGTAGAGGTAGTTCATTCCAGAGTCTATTATTCCATTATTCCATACCATAAACAGAAAAAATCACTTTTTTTTACTTGCACGATTTTTTGACTTACGCGAAAACCTTTAGAACGAATTAATCACGTAAGTAGAGGACTTACTGTACACGTATGTAAGAATCTGGTCAATTTTCATTGGTAGTTAGTCTAAGGATCTTCATCGTTTAATTCTGCAGGATGGCTCTTGCGACAGCAATTGGGTGTGTGAACACAGATGGACCGCTATCGCTGGAATGGTAGGATTCCGTAATGAAGTTCTTGGAGAACCCGTCACCGACTGGTGGGACAATGGAAATAACCAGATCTCTTTCAATAGAGGTACCAAGGGTTTCATCGCCTTCAATATTGATTCTTCTGATCTCACAAAGAGTTTCAAGGTAAAAAATAATTATCTTAAACTCTTGAAATAAAATTATATGTATAATTTACTATTTTCATACTATTAAGATATGGACATTAGTATTTTTCTAACAGTCTGTGAATTCATTGCTATCAAAACATATTTTTGCTTACAAATCTCCAAAATTTGGTTTCTCTTATAAAAACTAACTAACTAACCATCACGCCACTTCCCCGCAGGGGTAGGCAGAGAGAATCGAAAGCCACAACACTCTGTCTTTGCAAACATTCTTTGCCTCTTCTACATTCATACATCTCGTCATACATACCCGACGATTATTACGACTCTTGACCCAGCCGCTTTCAAGTATTTGACAAACCTGATTGTGCCAAGTTTTCCTCGATCTTCCTCTGTTTCTTATTCCAACTACATTCGCCTCATAAATTTGTTTAAAAAATATTTTGTTTTTGCTTACAAATCTCCACAATTTGGTTTCTCTTATTTTCAGCAATATTTGTCCATGTTTCCAGACTGCTATGCCAGCCGGAACGTACTGCGACATCATCACTGGAGTTAAGAGTGGTTCCTCGTGTACTGGAAAGTCTGTGTCAGTTGATGCTTCTGGAATGGCAGACATCAATCTTCCAGCTGAAGGAGACGAAGCTGTCATTGCAATCCATATTGGCGTAAGTAGCTGAATACTATTTTCTCGACATCTCAACATATGCAGATGAAGCAGGTATTTTTATGGGGCAAACGACCGTCATGGACTGGTTTAATTGATCACTTTACACACTTGTAACATTCAACAAGTCTACACATGATTGACAACCACATAAGTCAAAGTTCGGAACACAGACTAACTAATTTATATGTTCAAAAATTGTACTTATCCTTTAATCGACTTTAATATATTGTGGTAGAATTAAGTATCTTTTTTAACCTCTATAAAACTTACTTAAGACAACCATAGATGTTACCGAAAAAGTAGCAGGTAGAAAAAGTTATATTTTTCATTAAACCCATGATTGACAACTACACTCCTCAAATTTCGGAAGTTGTTCTTGTATTTCAATCAACCTCCATTAACATGGGAGTTCTTAGCACCATCTATGGTTGAGTTGCGTACGTTTTTTTTTTATTTTAGCAGAGATTTTCATGAAATGTATTTATGTAATTTAACTCCTTAGTGGACAAAACCCAGATTTGTGAGCAAAGATTTGCACACACGACAATGTTGTGACTAGTTGCCTTAGATATTCAGGAAAAAATACTTTTCATGTGATGAATGTCATACTTAAAGTATGTATAATAAATATTTGTGTATTTATATTTTTTTTTCAGGCTAAACTGTAAATTTGGCTGATTATGAACCAATAGTCTAGCGTGTAGTCTTATTTGACCGCATGTGAACGAAAACGATGTCACAAAATCTGCGTTTTATTTGTACGCGAGTTTAAAATACAATTACACAAAATAAAAACAAATTTCGTAAAAATATTTTTTTAATTTTCTTACATATACTTCAGTGGGAATTGTTCGTATGTATTAGAAATTATACCATAGATACCATTTTTTCTAAAAAATTATTATGAAACGTGTTTCGGTGCATACGGCGTCATTATCAAACACCGTTTTTATAATTAAATAGGAACGGTGTACTTTTCATTAATTTTTAATTTATTTGACCAGTAACCGGAGATGTTATATACACTATGGAGCAGGGTTTGAAAACCATGGGTTTATTTAATTTTTCTGACTGAACTTAAATTGAACTAAAATGAACTTAAATTGAATTAGTCATTCAAATCCAATTTAAAAAAAATAATTATAGGTAGTGTTATTATAAATAATAACATTTAAATAAGGTATAAGTTTCAAGTAGGATTTCATATAAATTTTACTATTTAAATAGATTTTAGTGAAATATTTAAATAGTTTACGAATTAATTAATCTGGAACCGTTAGTTGACAACTCCTACTTCATACTTGTGTGGAAAAGTCCTGTGTTCTCTTAGATGTTATATTTTCGTTTAAACACCGGACGTGAAGCTTAGTCTTAATTTAAAAGATTTTTAATACAAGTTTTACTTGGTAAAAAATACTATTATTTATTTTATACATTTTGCATCATTTAAACACGTGTGCAAATAGATTTAATTAAAAAGCGGTATTTACTAAGTAAAACAGTACTAAAAAAGAATATTACCACAAAATTATTGCAGAATCAATTAATGAAATAAAATATTATAAACTTAAAATGGAACTTTGTTTTAAAATCACTTTAAATATTATATTATAACATAATTATAATGTCTACTAATTAATTATTTATCAAGTATTAATCAGTCTTGATAAAGAAGCGGTTGGCTTCGAAACCGGTAGACGTTATAATTAAGTTATAATAAAATATTTGTTGTGATTTTAAAACAAAGTTACATTTTAATTAAAAAATGTTAAGTCAAAAAGTTTATGCTTCAAATATAAATTATACCAAATATTTTAGTCTTGACCTTGAGACGTTGAAGGATGAAGTTAGAAGCAGTTTTAATATTATTTTCGTATTTATACGAAAAGTTACAAACTTTGACAGTTAAAAAAAAACTTATTTTTTGACACCACATCAAAGATGAAGAAGAATATGGATGCCTGGGCATTTAAGGGGCTGACGATCGTCATAGGCTGGTTTAAGTGATCACTTTACACACGTGTAACATTCACCAATTCTACCCATTATTGACAGCCACACCACTCAAATACTTGGAAGTTCCATATAAATGAACCCATTTAGAAACCTTGTTCTTGAATCACTAGAACTTCACTAGAGACATCTATTGGTGAGATGTTAAGAAGCTTTTTACTAAGCAGAAACTCTTATATTAGTATGTGAGGTCCGAATCCTGGATTATAATCACACACATGAGAAACGCCAGAAAATATCATTTTCATTTCTATTATTTAAGCTTACAATTTAACCAGATAATTTATTTTAAAATTATGAAAATAACTCCTGTAATTGGACATAATCCAGATTTTGTGAACAAGTATTTGGACACACTCAAAATGTTGCAAAAAAATTATATTCATTAGCAATAATAAACTTACAATTAACAATATGACGATTACTAAAGCCTCTCCCCTTTTGTCCATATTCCCGCTAATAAATGATAAGAAACACCTCCGACGATTGACATTTCCGTAAGATAATCTTTAAATTGTGAAATATCGAATGCAAAGCTGAGATAAGCATTATCGATAAAAATAAAAAAAAGGTGTGTTGAGATGGTTTATACAAACAAAACAAATAAGTGAGGAAATGACGTCAAAACAAAATTTTTGAGGCGAATGTATTTGGAAATAGGAGCGGAGGTAGACCAAGGAATGCTTGGGATGACCAAGAATGTCGAACGCTTGAAAGTGGTTGGGTCAGGAGTCGGAATGGTCGGCGGGTATGTATGAGGTCATACATGAACGTAAAAAGTGGCGAAAATCGTTTGCAAAAACTGACTAGTGTGGCGTTCTATTCTCTTAGCCTATCCCAACGGATCGTAGTTGGCAGTCTATGTGTAAATTTACTAGAAATCCTTCATTGATACATTTGAGATTACGTATTGATTAATTATTCAATCCACCTCCGTAATGTAATAGTCAGCACGCTCAGCTACCGTACTGGAGGTCCCGGGTTCAATTCCCAGGAGGAGCATAAACAAATAAAGGCAATTTATTCACTCTTATATCTATTCAAAATTACTCTGGACTGGTACCTGAAGCTGAGGGCTGATCGATCACCTTTACTTCATGTGTTAACGATCAAGATAACTCTGCGTTTATAGAATGCAGTACCCTATGCACCATCGGGTACGAATGAGGGTTTGAATTAATGAAATTATTTCAAAGACCCATAGAACTGTGTGATTTTTCATTATTTTCGCTTAAAAATTAGCTTTTCAAATATTTTTTTTTGATAAATGATCATTTACATTCAAGTTCAGTTATTTTCTATAAAACTGCTTATGTACGTGCGAGTATAATTTAAATAATTTTTTTAAAATATTACTCGAATTCGTATGGTTGTTACCGCGCCTATCACATTTTATAGTTACATTGATAGATTGTGTGAGATAAAATTACTTTTTTTATATGGTTTATATGGCTTATTTATGGTTGCATATGAAGATACTTAGGCCGGTAGATTTTATTATTTTAATTTTGCTATAAGAGGCCATCACTACAAACGATTGGTTTAATATGTGGTACTTGTACTAACATAGAAGAAGTAAGTAAAAGTGATTCATTTATTTTTCATTTCTGTATTGGATATCATATCAAATTCATGAAATTGTGCAAACACATATAGTTTATAAAATAACTTTATAAATGATGACACACAGATGTTTTCGTCTCCAGAAGAATAGTAAACCTACTATTTATATATATATATATATATATATATATATATATATATATATATATATATATATATATATATATATATATATATATATTTATATATTCTCTCTTAAATAATAACTTCCACTCCCTATTCCAATTCCTTTCCCTCTCCTACATAAAAAAGCAATAAAAATTTAATTAAAAAAATATATATTACATATTTAATTTTCGGTTTTTCATTCTGCGAAAACCTGTAATTGGAGCTTTTTTCAATAATTAAGACACAAACATATATGTTATTGTTTTTTGTTGGTTTTCCAAATAAAAAAATTAAATAAATATATATATATATATATATATATATATATATATATATATATATATATATATATATATATATATATATATATATATATATATATATATATATATATATAATCGAGAATATACTATTTATTGTTTAACTATTCACTTGTAGATGAAAACATCTGTAGCTTTCGAAACTAGTCGTGTAAAATGAAAGAAAACTTGATAAGTGGTACGAGTGACTTGATGGTTATGCGAGCGTTTATTTTTAAATAAGCTAGTGTTTCAATTTTAAGTACATCGAATAACTTTTACTTTTTAATTCGTTTTACTAATTCTGAAAATGTAAATACATTTATTTAGAATGAACTTTGTGTAGAAAATTGCATATTTTTAAAGACTTATGTTTATTTCAGGTAAATAAATAATGATCGGGAAATTACTCCTATCATTCCTCCTTCTGGCGACGCTGGAGTCGGCCTTGAGCTACCATAACCCTAACTTTGTAGAGAAGAGGACAACCATGGTCCATCTCTTTGAGTGGAAGTGGAAGGATATTGCTGCAGAATGCGAGAACTGGTTGGGACCCAAAGGATTCGGTGGAGTTCAGGTACAATACACATTCATAAGCCACTCTTCAAGGCATATGTATATCCGCAGACATATATTTTTTCAAAATTAAAATGTGACTTTGTTTTAAATTCACTATGAATATTTATTATTATTAAATTATACAAAAATATTTATGGTGATTTTAAAACAAAGTTACAGTTTAATTATAAAATAGAAAAGAGCAAAGTTAGTGCTTCAAATATAAATTATAAATATTTTTTCTTTCCAGATCTCTCCTCCAAATGAAAACTTGAGAATCACCACCTGGGGCAGGCCATGGAGGGAAAGGTATCAACCTATCTCATACAAGCTGATCACTAGGTCGGGAAACGAAGAAGAATTTTCTGACATGGTCAAACGTTGCAATGCTGTTGGAGTCAGGTAAATAAAAAAAACATACACAAAAACCAAACAGTTTTATGAAAAATACTGAAAAACCTATTGTAACCCAAATATCGTATTGATTCAGAATATACCCCGATGTAGTCATCAACCACATGGCTGGAACGTCGATTAAGAACGTTGGTACTGCAGGTTCCATTGTAGACTTTGCCAACTGGGACTACCCAGCAGTTCCTTTCACCAAGAATGACTTCAATCTACCCGTTTGTACCATCAGAAACCATAGCGATCCTACTAAGGCACGTACTCTGCAACATTCCCAAAAGATATTACTCTGCCTACCGTGTAGCAATTGTTTAATTTACAACATTTTAAGTGTGTCCAAATACTTGTTAACAAATCTGGATTATATCCTATTTTAGGAGTTATTTTTCGTATTATTTTTTTCTTTTATTCGAAGTCTTCCCAAACTTCCATATTCTTCTTCGTCCATGTTGAGATCTCAAAAATTTATTGTAATTATTCCGTTTTTAGCTCCGAAACTGCCAGAGGATTAAAAGTTCAGAATTGAAGGACTTGAATCAGACTGCCGAATATACAAAAACTAAAATAATCGAATATATGAACAAAATGGTCGACTATGGTGTAGCTGGATTTAGGTAAACAAATGAATAATATAATACGTTATATCAGTTCAATAAATTTATTATGGTTTGATGGTCGTTCATGACGTAATGGTTAAAAGGATATTATGCTGTTTCGTGTTGATACTTTGAATACTCTTTGTTTCAGACAACATTATAGAAACAATCATTAGAGCATTGAGTATATTACATGTATCAGCTCCCAATGGTATTATATTTTTTAATTTATATCCTACAATATACTTTATTTGTAACCAAAATGTTTTTGATATTTTATTTTTCAGTCAAGAAAAGTGTATAAAATATTTAAATATTTTACAGAATTGATTCCGCCATATATATGTGGCCTAATGCACTGAAAGCAATCTACGATAGCCTTAACAACCTGAACACTGACCATGGGTTTGCACCAGAAACCAGACCTTACATCTTCCAGGAAATTATTGATCTCGGTGAAGAGGTGGTAACGAGAGAAGAATACTCTCCCCTTGGAGCTGTAACGGAATTCAGAGTAAGAATTTAAAATTATTTTCGGCAAATTCAGACATTTAAACGAAAGATGAGCTTGACAGCGACTTTCCAAGTCACCGATATACTGGCGACCAGTGGCGGGCACAGAGTTTTTGATCAGGGTAAGCAGTTTTTAGTAAGGTTGGGAGAGGTTGTGCAAAATAGGCACTGGTCGTATTTGTATATGGAAAGCGAGTAAACCAGTGTAGGCACTGCTTTTATGCCTATATATAATGCACGTCTCTGCTGGCGACAGTGACTTGTAAGTCACCGCTTCGTCTAACAGCTCCTGGGTCGCTGTTTCACTTCGTGCATTCCCGTGCGTGCCTTTGGTGTCACCTTATTAATCGATCTTTACATTGAAGAGAATAAAGAAGTACCCTTTTATTTTATTACAGATAGATATATAAAAAGGAAACGCAGGAGGTTTATTTAATCTGATTTTAAAAAATACAACATTTACGTACAAGAGCATATTTTTTATGTATATATTTATTTTACTCCTAAAAATAGGGAAAACAATCATTCATTTTCATATTTAAAAAAAACACTGCATAATAAAAAAGCACACTAAGTAAATATATATATTTTAATTTAAAAAAAATCTTGATGCTGTGTATATCTGCTCTCATGACCTCTCTCGGTGACCATCAAAGTTACCGGTACTAAATGTCTAATTTAAACAATCCTTGGATTTGTGGAATAATTTATTTGATTAACTTAGGTCTGCTCTCAGCTTGGTAGATGTTTTAGAGGCCAGAATGCACTAAAATTGTTAAAAAATTGGGGAGAAGGCTGGGGTCTTCTGCCAACCAATGAGAGTATTGTCTTCGTAGATAATCACGAGCATCAGAGGGGACATTTAGTTGGCGCACCTGATATTCTTACGTACAAGGAACCTAAAGGTTACAAGGTAATTTTACTACATATCACTGATATATTACATTTTTGCGCTCTAAATTTTTAATAAAAATTATAAACTCAGATTTCTACTTTCAGGCAGCAACTGGTTTCTTGCTTGGTCACGCTTATGCTAATGTGGCTAGAATCATGAGTTCCTTCGCTTTCACCAATCCTTCAGTTGGGCCTCCAATGGACGCTAATGAAAACATCATCTCACCAATTATTGATGCTGTATGTTACTTTAACTTAATCTCTAAGTAATCGCAACGTTGTATTTTTCTATATTATCATACTTGAATTCTGCAGGATGGTACTTGCGACAGCAATTGGGTTTGTGAACATAGATGGACGGCTATGGCTGGAATGGTAGGATTCCGTAATGAAGTTCTTGGAGAACCCGTCACCGACTGGTGGGACAATGGAAATAACCAGATCTCTTTCAACAGAGGAAGCAAAGGATTTATTGCCTTCAATCTTGAATCTAGCGACCTAACTAGAAGCTTCCAGGTATATGTTAAAACGGTTTTTAAAAAATTTAGTCAGATTAAGACCTCACAACTGTTCAAATAAACCTTCTTCTATCTCTCTTATTTTTATTGTAATATATTTTTTTTAACAATGTAAAAGTACTTTTTTTTTCATGATCTATTAATTTCTAACAGTAGAATAAACTTTTTGCTTTTTACTATTTAATTTCACTTTTTACAAGTTTATTACAACATCTAAAATCTAATCGCAAATGCAATTTTAGACTAGACTCTCGGCTGGTACTTACTGCGACATCATTTCTGGTGTGAAGAGTGGTTCCACGTGTACCGGAAAGTCTGTTGAAGTCGATGCTGCTGGAATGGCTGCTATTAATCTTCCAGCAACTGATGATGAAGCCGTGATTGCAATCCACACCGGAGTGAGTACTATT
>NW_028282799.1:0-8638 GCF_059751285.1 Brachycentrus maculatus
TGTTGAAATCATAATTAAAGATGTTTCTAGTTCGTTTAAATTATTTTTATATGGAGATTTGATATAAATTGATTGTGATTATAATAACCACCCTACTTAAATAAATACTTACTTAACTAAAAAAGGAACGTAAATGACTTTAAAGTACGTTTTAATTATCTCTTTTTAATTAATTTATAGAAGAAATCGGTGTTAATCAACGAAACGTTTTATTTAGTCGATTTTATTAGGGGGATATTTTTTTTAAAAATTAAATCTAAAAACAAAATCTCTTTGTTCTTCTCAAGCGATTGCCACCTTTGATCAACATTTTTTTCACCTACTAAAACTCCCACACAAAAATTGTTTCCCACTAATCTAATATTATAATGACGGTTTTAAAAAGGTAAACCAGATGCGGTCATAAAACGTTAAATCTCATTTTACGACAAAATTTATTATAATCTCAATGGGGTTGGTACGAATTTATTCACACGAAGGACCGTTGGTGATAAATTATTACAAATTTACTGCGCTGGCCGCTTCTCTGTAGTCAATCTGCATAACAATTAGGATGTCTCCTCATCTATCACATAACGCATGCAAATTACGAATATCATAATTTATTATGAAAAAAAAAATGTCAAAAACTTTTGACGTCATCCTCATTTTTCAAAGGTAGGTTAATCGCAAAGTGTCGCTGGGTTCTTAATTTTTTTATGATGTAATTTGCTTGAATTAACGATGAGTACGTCTAAGGGCGATTGTCCACTACCCGGAATTCGACCGCAACGTGTTCACGCACCGATCAAGAGCACCGATCCGAAAAAAGATGGACAATAGCACAAGCCAATCCGAGCTAAACGTCGTTTTAAAACACTAACTGACGTGCCGGACGGTAAAATTCTGTGTAATTCCGTGTAGTGGACAAACGCCCTGAGGGTATGTTTATTTTTTTCTCTACCTGTCCGGGAGGTGTGGTCGTACATAGTCGTCCAAAAATAATTTTCTCAAAGGATTTTAGGCGTATGTATATAAAACTAAAGCCCGGTGACAATTATTTCTACGTACAATGGCACTTGTACTACCATTTGTGGTTGTATTTAAACACTAAAGCTACACTTCAGATATTTTATTTTTAATTTGCCTATGACATTTTATGCAAACAAGGTTTCTGTGAATTTATCGTAATGATGCAATAAAAGAAAAATTATGTCTATTTTCAACCTTTTTTTGCTGACTCAGTAATTTACTTCCATACACTAGAGTGAGAACCAGGACTCCTTTGTGAACCGTCAGTTTAGCTTTTGTTCATAGGGTACTTATTATAAACTATGATTTAACAAGATCAATCTTCGAATATATATAATAAAATAACGAGTCTATAGTTTTTACACATATATTTTATTTGACCAGTGACCGGATTTTTCGACATTTTGTCAGAAAAATTAACATAAAATCATGATTTTCAACTCCTGCCTTATTGTGTATAAAACAATTTTGTCTAGCCTCCCATCAGTCTGATGATGTCAGTAACGACAAAACCCGGTCACTAGTTAAATGAAATATATGTCGATAAAACTATTTAGTTGTTTTTTTTTACTATATAAAATACAATTCCACTAAGAAATATCGGTACAAAACTAAAACTCTAATATGATATTTTTTATTATATAATGGCGTTGCATATAAAATATTTTGCTTTTGCCAGTGTCAAATAAATTAAATAATATTACCTAATTATAAAATATGATAGACTAATTATTAAACTATAAATTAATTCCGATCAAAAAAAAAATAACTGAAAGTTTGTAGATAGTTGGGTTCCTGCTCGCCAGGATGAGATGGATATCTGTAAAATTTTGTTTTTACAAATATTGAAATTGTATTTTCAAAATATAAAAAAAAATTCTGAACGGAAAGGGTTAACTGTATGTTTTGTCCTTTTTCGGCATCCTCTACTATTATTTCGAAAGCTGTTTGTTCTAAAATGTCTGTTTGTTTGTTTTTGTTAACAAGTATGAACAAATGATGGATGCGTCCTTAGCCCTCAGCAAGGACTCGGGTAAGTTGAAAGTTATGAGTCGGAACTAATTATTAGTGTTGCCTTTTCAAACAACGAAAATTTCTATTTGCGTTCGCTGAGAAATGCGAGCGAATTTTAAATGATAAATGGTACGCTATTATTTTTAACACCAGACATTTCTTGGTGACTTTTTGCGCCTTAGATTAATTCGGTCAAAAAATTACCTATTTCAGGAATATATATATTTTATTTATGTGCTAAAGTTTACTTAACTTTTGTCCGCCTCCGTAGTGTAATGGTCAGCATGCTTGCCTACCGTTCTGGAGGTCCCGGGTTCGATTCCCAGGGGGGTTTAATAAATATAAGTGATTTTTTTCTCTCTAATATTTATACAATATTACACTAGACTGGTACCTGGAGTGGAGGGCTGATCACCTTTCCTTCATATGTAATCGATCGAGATAACACTGCGTTTATATGAAGCAGTGCCCTATGCACCATTGGGGTGCGGTAAGGGATTTCTTATTATTATTTTATTATTAAATTTTACTAGATAAATACCATTTTTTCTTTAAATCTATTATGACACGTGTTTTGATGCATTTTGCGTAATTTTCAAACACCGTATGTGAAGATAAGTCTGAATTTTAGAGAATTTTGTGTCCTTGGGACGTTGAAGGATGAAAAAAAATGGGGTAGTTGCTTTATTTTATTTATTTATTAATTTGTATTTTTTATCAGTCGGATCATAAACAATAGAAAAGAGGTTTTATACATTGTCATATTTTAATTATGGGTGAATTATTATTAATATTATTATGTATGTAAATGATTTTTATGTTAAATTATTTTTAATAAATTAAAACATAACTTTTAATTTAAGATAATTTATATACCGCCATTTTATTAAAATACTACCTCAAAGGCGTTTGATTGTGATGTAAATGGGAAATTGTGGGAAAGGTTTAGTAAACAGATGCGTGATTTGCTTTTTTTCTATAGATCATCTCACTCTCTCTGATTCTAACTAGTGGTGGAAGAGCAATTAACGCCATTGGTGCCACACTATTAAAAGCATCCTTGCCAATTTTAATGCGCTGGTTTAATGCCATAGCATTTGTTGTAGATGATCGAAGCGTAAGACGTCTTTCAAACAATATATCTGGAATACACAACTCTTTTAGATACCTTGGAGCCATATCATAACTATCTAACTATCACGTCACTTCCCCGCAGAGAGAATAGAATGCCACAACAAATTGTCTTCACAAACAAGCTTCGTTACTCCCACATTCATTCGCTCGCCGATTACTCCTGACCTGACCATTTTCAAGTATTTTAAATACATGTCAAGTTTTCTTTGGTCTTCCTTTGCTTCTATTATCAACCACATTGGGCTCAAATTATTTTTTCTGTTTTTTCACTCATTCGACTCACATACTTCTAAACCAGTTCAACATACATACTTATAGATAATATAATTAAATAATTTTTAAATAGCTATTTTATCGATGATGCTTATCTCAGCCTTGCCTTCTTTCCTTATATCACCATTCGAACATCTTTCATACATCGTTTGACCGCAAATTAGACTGAGAGATCGCATTTCGACTGCAGTCTACTTTCATCCTTGTTTTTCCAAGTCTATACTTCATCTGCATACATTACGGTTATAACAAGAACTCCATTGTACACTGCCAGTTTAGTTTGTTTGTAAAGAGAGTTTCTAAATAAGAAAAATAATTCTTGAATTTTCCGAATCGCAGCAATTTCAATACGTGCGCATCGTATAAAGCAAACAGAAAAATCTATGCATTGATATTCTAATTCTCTTTCTCTCATTGTTATGATCGTGAATACCAGTTTAATGCTACGAATATCGGAACAAAATTCTATTGTGCCTCTGTTTTGCATATTGCCTTCGAATACAGCACACGTACATAACAGTTAGGTGAGCGTGAAATACAATAATATTTCGTGCATCTCATATGCACATTATAATACTAAGCTTTTATGCTATTTCTTCAGGGCTTAACTTCGCGTTACCGTTCACAGATGGCAGTGGGAATCAGAGCGAATGTAATTCGCACTCTAGGGAGCTTATTCCGCCTTGTATCTAGCTCAGACGAGAACCATTATCGAAAGATTAGTATAAAACATAGGTACATAGATACATATACTTACCATTTATTGTATTGTGAATCAGTATCAGTAGATATTGAAGAAGACTAGAAAAATACGAGACCATAATTATTATTTTTTTTGATCTGAGTACTACTAACCCATACTTCCGTATTCGTTTCCATCTTTGGTAAGATATAAAAAAATTCAAAATAACTAAGTACTTATATAAAATTAGTGGAGAAACCCCAGATTTGTGAATAAGTATTTTTACACACTCAAAATATTGTGTTTAATTATTATAACTGTACCTAACTCATAAGATAATACAAACAATACTTATTACGTATAAGTAATCACATTAATTTTTGTTTGCATTTAAATAAAATAAATGAAAATATCATTCTTAAACTTAACTCATAAGATAAAACAAACAATATTAAGTATAATCACATTAATTTTTGTTTGCATTTAAATCAAATAAATAAAAAATATTATTCTCAAACTTAATGACATCCTTCAAATTAAAATAAAAAAAAATCATCTGGATGATCATTGTATAATAAAAATTAATAAATGAAAAAAATATTTTCAATACCAATATGTTATCCCGTGACGGATATTTCCAAAACTGGTTTTGTTTATCGCAATGGCCGCGCCTTCTTTTGAAAATTACAATAACATACGCAATACTAAAAATTGCTCATGTCGGAGAGCGTGGTTTTCTATAGTTGCTATCACTTACCATTTGTATTGAATTTTTTTCGTTGCTTCAGAAGCATCGTGGAACTTAATATATTTTAAATATGTGCGTCCTATTTTTTTCCTTTTCTATTAAACAAGACTGAGCCATAGCAACTCTTGGCTGGGTACAGCTAGTATTACATTTTTTTTCTTATTGTTCTAAAAGCCTTTTTTGCGACCAACATTGAATATTAAAATTTAATACATAATTGTGTGCGTTTTTTGTATGGTGGGAAAATAGACTGAAATCAAATTGGATTTGTTCACTCAGAAGCGGGAAATGATTAAAAAGTAAAATCTATTTGATTTCCCTTGAGAGATAATAAACAGACTATTAAAACTGACAGTAGATGAATTGAAGAGAGCAGACGCCGACAGACATATTATAGACACTTGAGCTGATAATGTCAGTCAAACATATGCTGGAATTTAACACTTAACTAATTTTCAAATTATTTTATTTATTGATTCGGAATTTACGTTTTGAGATAATATGATATTTTAAATATGAAAAATAAAACCCTTGTAGACGACTTATTGAGTTTATTAATGTTAAATCGTCTACTTTCGAGAACTATGTACAGATGTTCTCATCAACAGGTCAAATTTTGAACTATTTATGAAAATATCTTTATATATATATATATATATATATATATATATATATATATATATATATATATATATATATATATATATGTATATATATAAATATATATATATATATATATATATATATATATATATATATATATATATATATATATATATATATATATATATATATATATATATATATATATATATATATATATATATATATATATATATATATATATATATATATATATATATAAACATATTAAATATATATATATATATATATATATATATATATATATATATATATATATATATATATATATATATATATATATATATATATATATATTAAATATATATATATATACATGTATATATAAATATATATATATATATATATATATATATATATATATATATATATATATATATATATATATATATATATATATATATATATATATATATATATATATTTATATATATATACATTTATATATATATATATATATATATATATATATATATATATATATATATATATATATATATATATATATATATATATATATAAATTATACACACACTCACATACAGATTTTTTTTTAAATTTTACCTTTTTTACTGGTCAGTTAATTAATTTAACTATATGCTTTATTTATTTTATTTAATAACCTAAAAATTATCAATAAATACAATTAAATAATTACTATTTTTGTTTACATACTTGGATGTAAAATATATAAGTTTATATATGTATCTTATATGTTGTTCATACGTCCCATATCTCTGTTGCAAATGCAGGAATGTAAATAATATCAAGTAGAAACATATGTCATCCATCATGTACAATATACATACATATATTGTACAAGGATATATTTACGTGTAATGAAATTCGCGACGATAGACAAGTTTCTAGAGTCGCTGATGACTACATTTCTACAAAGAAAAGCGTGTACTCGTATGCTTGATATTCATTTAAAATAATTGAAGACACACTCACGTCCACCGAAATTAAATGGCATGTGTATTTCAACATTGCTGAGAACAATACAATTCACGTGTCAACAAGAAAATTAAAATTTGATACAAAGAACTTCATTTTGGCACACGACACACACTTGAGAAAGAAAATGAGAAAAAAATTCTTAGAATGAAAACACAAAAGCACCTCGTCATGATCATATAACTCATGCAATTTGTTATTTGAATGTCAAATTTACAAATTACAACTCGCATTGTAATGACGCATTTAGATGTCGAACAATATTTCTTTTGTTTTTAATATTATTTTTTCATGTTCTTCTCCTACTACGCGGTTCGTATTGAATGTCGTTTCGGTTAATTAACTTGCTTTCGTATGTATGTTGTTTATCCTTTAAAATATCACTCACATCATCATATCAGCCCGTTGAGGTCCACTGCTGGACAAAGGCCTCCCCCTTCCGCCTCCACTCCTCCCGATCCTGCGCCGTCCCCATCCACTGGCTTCCAGCAAACTTCCTGATGTCGTCCACCCATCTCATCGGTGGACGTCCTTGAGGCCTCTGGTTCCTCGGTCTCCACACCAGAACGCGTTTCGTCCATCTGTCGTCGGTCATTCTGGCTATGTGACCGGCCCATTTCCACTTCAGCTAAGCAATTCGCTCTACCACGTCACAGACCTGTGTCTGGCGTCGGATCACTCACAGTTACTCGTTTACCTTACACAAACATATACGAGTACTGGTACCCTGAATTCCCTACCAATTGCTCTTGTAATTCTTCTTTTTCTACTGTTTTTCCATTTTATTTTCCATCATGTATTATCTCTGAGATCTCTCAATATTGTCATATTCCAATTTCTACCCCTAGATCCGAAAATCTGAAGCATAGGTCTGATAACTATGCTTTTATATGATTAACGATCAAGTTAAACATTTTCATATTAAACATTTCAATCAACTGCGAATATAGATTAAAATTATCAAATTAATATGTTTTTATTATTATTTTTATTTGATAACAGATTAAATATAAGATATAGGATGATAAGAAGAGTGTTTTATTTATGTATTAATTTTTAATCAAACACAGATTTTTTGAGTCTACTAAGCTGTATTTTATTAACAAAAACACACAAAACTATCTCTAACGATTGCATGATGCTTAATTAATAAACTTATAATTTTTTATTACAATTATAAATACAAAATCTTAAAAATAATATTACCAACAATTGTATTTCGCTTAAAATTAATTCTCTTAAAAAATTGCCATGTCAATAAATTCTTCCTTTCCCAGAAAATAAATATAAGGGTACGTACCTACATCCCCCAGTACCTACTGTTGTCTCCCATAAATTATTGCTCCACGTGTTGAAACTGTCATTTGTAAAGCTACATTAGGACCGTAGTCCATTTGATCTTCACATTCGTTTGATAATGCCCTAACAAGACGAAACAATTGTCACAACATTTTTTTTGTGTTTTTGTTAATAAAATACAGCTTAGTAGACTCAAAAAATCTGTCTTTGATTTAAAATTGATACATAAATTAAAATGAAGTTCTACAAATTAAACGCCAAATCAATAAATAAAATATAGTGTTTAATTACCATACCACAAAGTAATCAATGCTTTTAATACACAAAATATAGAAAAAAAATATTCATTATTATTGTAATATTAAATTATAAAATATTTGATTATTATCATTTTATATCATACACTGCATTATTTACCCTAAGGATGGTAATTCAATATTATATGTATCTCAACTTAAGATAAAACGTCTATCGTTTTTTTATATGAAAGAAGATGCACTGTTGAGCTTCCCAGGTCTAACGAACTACATTTGGCTGACATAAGTAATATCTTTATACATTTGTGTAACATTTACCATTCTGCTAAAAAAAAATCCATTTAGCAATGTAAAATAAGTTTTTCTGGGTTAAAGGTTATGCGTGACTTACTTTAATTGGAAACCAAAGCTAGTTTTTATGTTATATCAATATCATGTTAACAATAATAATAATAATAGGTATTCCAGTAACCGGAGGGGTGCAATACGTAGTCAGCCTTATTTTCTTAACAATAACAAAGCCCGCCCGCCTCCGCGGTGTAATGGTCAGCGTGTTTAGCTACCGTGCTGGAGATCCCGGGTTCGATTCCCAAGGGGGGA
>NW_028282800.1:0-27954 GCF_059751285.1 Brachycentrus maculatus
TCCCAACCCCAACCCCAACCCCAACCCCAACCCCAACCCCAACCCCAACCCCAACCCCAACCCCAACCCCAACCCCAACCCCAACCCCAACTTCAAGTCCATTTTAAAATATTTAAGCTAACAATCAGTTTTATTTATATTCTGTGCATGATCCATTTCTATGGATAGTCAAATATAATTATTCTATAAATCACTTTTTCTTGGGGGGAGGAGGAGGTGGTGATTTGACTGTGCTTGGGGGTGGAGGAGGAGGAGTTTTTCCCTTCGCTGCAGGAGGAGGAGGGGGGACTTTACCAGCTGGTGGAGGGGGAGTTTTACCAGCTGGCGGAGGGGGTGTTTTACCAGCTGGTGGAGGCGGAGTCTTACCTGCTGAAGGAGGTGGGGTTTTGCCAGCAGGCTTAAGAGGGGCCTTCTCTGCGGAAGTTGGAGCTTTACTTGGTGAAGCAGCTGTTGTTTTTTTCGCATCACCAGGCTTGCCTGCCGTTGTTGCTGCTTTTGGGTCGACTGTTCCTGCTTCAGGAGCTTTCGGAGCTTCAATCTTTTATTTCTTAGGACCTTTTCCAGTGTTTAAAACTGTGCCTTCAGGAAGTACCTCTGTGACAACACCAGCAGCAATTGTCTTTCCACCCTCTCTCAATGCAAATCTGCTTCCCTTAGAAATAGTTAAAGGGAAATGAAGTTTTGCTCGGATGCTGACGTTGTCTCCTGGTTTTGCAATTTTACTGCTTTCTGGCAGCTCAATCTACACTGCGGTATCGGCAGTTTTGAAGAAAAGCTAAAATAAAGAAATGTGGTACTTGAGGCTTATATCCGCTCGTGAATGAGTTCGTCCTGCCTCCTTCTTCTGGAGTTAAGCAATAAATGTTGGCAGATATTACTGAGGCAGTAGTTAAGGTTCCAGGCTTGGCAATGACCAGTCCTCTATGGATCTGCTCTCGAGTTAACCCTCGAACCAGAATGCCTACGTTATCGCCTGCCTCTCCATAGTCGAGAGTCTTGTTGAATGTTTATATGCCAGTAATCGAAGTCTTTACCTTTTTGCCATAGCCATAAAGCTCGACTTCGTCTCCTATTTTGACTTTTCCTTGTTAGATTGTTCCTGAGGCGACTGATCCTCTGCCCGGGATGTTGTAAGTGCCTTCCACGGACATTACGAAGGGCTTGTCAATCGGTCGACCAGTGACTGGGATGTGGTTGTCCATAGCATTGAGCAGTTATTCAATTTTCTTGGTGCCGATTTCGGGGTTGGTATCCTGGATTGCAGAGATAGCTGACCCCCTGATGAAAATAGTATTGTCTCCATCATACTAATGCTTTTTGAGCAGCTCTTTCAATTACATTTCGATGACATCAATCATTTCGTCTTCCTTGACTAAATCGCACTTGTTCAAGAAAACAATAATGGTGCCTACACCGATTTGCCTACAAAGGAGAACATGCTCTTTTGTTTGAGGCATGGGACCATCAGTGGCGGCGACAACAAGAATGCCTGCATCCATCTTGGCTGCTCCTGTGATCATGTTTTTGACATAGTCGATGTGCCCCGGGCAGTCGACATGAGCGTAGTGCCGTGTCTCTGTTTCGTACTAAAGAGTGGCAGTGTTAATAGTAATACCTCTGGCCTTTTCCTAGGGGGCCTTGTCGATTTTGCCATACTCTATGTACTTGGCCTTGTTGCGCTCAGATAGATACTTGGTAATGGCGGATGTGAGTGTGGTTTTGCCGTGATCAATGTGCCCAATGGTGCCGACTAAAGTAATAATGACAAGCTTTACCATTGACATGAGGCTTGCTACGATCGAACTTGGCGAAGTTCCCAATTATTGTATGGGTCAGCATCATCCTCTTCATCAAGGCTGTTTTAAGCATGATGGTTTGTTGTCACAACTAAAAATTTATATCCAATCAATAAGATATTCAAATATCAAAACTCCAATCATCTCACTTTCCAATGTAATAAGTTATTTGTATTATAGTTTTAATGTGTTATAGTGCAATAGTGCGAGTGTTATTCATGTGAGAGTGTTATAGTGTTATTAGCATGTTATCAGCAGGCGAGTAACGCACATTAATATAGTAATATATCGCATATAGCATATCACACATTCACATAAAAGTATTATCTAAGTCTTGAATCATCACTTTTCGACCTTCATCAGATACAATGGAGGCTGCTCAACCCTCTCAGAATCTTCGGACTAGGATGGGTTCCAATGTCTGAATTCCTCATTCTACCGATGATATGAATTCTCCATTCCCGCATTCCGCCCTTTATGCACCAACCCACTTGCCGATAATTCATCTTCGAACCCTTCCTGCTGGATCGAATAAAGCGCACTGACTTTTGACTCCCTTTTAGATTATCTGTTTTCCACTTTGATGATGTTTGGAGTGCTTTTGAAGGCAGCAGACTCATCATGATCTTGGTTTTTGCTGTTCTAAGCCTAGGATCTCTATTTGACAGGAGAGTTCTGTGTATTCGATGGCTCTTTCGGAGATGATGCCTCGGCCTTGCACTGCTGGTAGTACTTTTGAACTGCTTTGAAAGTGAGGTACAGCAGCCATCCCTGGCCACCGAGCATTCCTAAAATACCGATCACGACTGTAACCAGCCCCAGGATGTGAGCCCCATCATTCCCGACCATGTTCAGCCCAAACAACACAATCATAAAAATGTACAGGCATAGGCATATTTCCATGAAAATGCAGGTGTAATCCGTGATGATATCTTCGAAGGGCTGGTAAAAAAGGAGGCACACCATGATGAGCACTGTCAGCACCCACAAAATCGTAAGAGTCGAAATAGGGCTGTTGGGCTGGATGCAGAGAACCAAGCCGAAAATGAACTTGCGCAGGAACGCGAATGGAGTGTATAGCTTCCCAAGGGTTGATTACTCTGTTGACTCCTCAAGGTCTCCAGCAAGCCCTGGAATTTAGTCGTTGGTCTTGGCAGTGATTAACTTGTATGTGATCAGGATGATATAGGCACTGCTTAGCAAGATGAGCATTGCAGAGAGGAAGATATCCCCTGGTGAGCTGTTTCCAAAATGAAAAGAAAACATGTAAAGTGGGAGCATGAATATGCCGAACAAATCCGTCAAATGCCTGTATCTAATGCGCTTTACAGCAGCCACGCACAGCTTCGGCCGAAAGTGGTTGATTAAAAGGAGAACAACAAACACTATAAACAAGGTCAAGAATAGGATTATGGTGAGGCCGTGGGATCTGAGGATGGAGGTGTCGATGAAGTACTCAATGTACTTGGAGGGACTGGTCGAGTACGGCGTCGAGTTGTTGATTTTCGGGACAAACGACCAGAGTATGTAGGACAGGTTCTTCAAAAAGCCCTACAGAATTGGCGGATACTGTATTTCCAAGTAGAGCGTGGCTGCGATGAACTGCATCAGATCGAGCAGTTGGAAGAAGACGCTGGATTTTACCACAATATTCACTACGATGCAGATGTAGATCATTACTACAAAAATGAGTGCGATTGCATTCAACGCTTCGATTGGGGGAAACTCGACGAAATTCATGTAGGAAGAGATGGTCTTGATGAAGAAGTTGTTGTTGATGCTTTGGGATGTTTGTGCAGATTGAATGTACTGGATCTTCAATGTCACGTCATAAAGCTCGATTGGCAAGTATCCGTATTCGATGATCAGCCGATTGGCATCCACGCTGTAATTCAAGTAGTCGTACGCGATGGACTGTGAGCCATCATTAATGTCTGTGAAGATAATCAGCATTTTGGAGGGGTCAAAAGATGTTTCAACAATCGTTTGGCTGAAATATAATGCCAGCTTCAAGTTGTATGATCTGAGAATTTCCAAAGTGCCCGTGAATAAGTTATTGCAAAGCTATTGATTTGTGCTGCACAACTGGCAATTCTGGTTTTAATCGACATAATAATCTGAGGGGCACTTTTCAAAACAATAACCACTCAGGTGCACCATCATACCTCCACAGCCTACCACATAGCACTACTTTTTAATTTCGTATTTGTTGTAAGGGCAGTCTGCATTGCACGAACTATTCTGAGGGTAGATCCACACATCTTCCGGGCAGCTCTGTAAGCAGTAGTTCTGATAATAGAAGTAATCCGGTAAGCAAGTGATGCAGGAGTATTAGCTCTGGCACTCTCTGCATGGAGGACTACAGTTAATGCAAGTATCTGCGTTGAACATATAGGTTTCAGGCGGGCACTCCAGATAACATTTGTTGTTATATTTATAGCTGCTCAGACACTCTATGCAATCGGTTGCGCTAGTGCATTTGTTACAGTTCTCTTAGCATTGCTCGCAGACGAATGTCTGAGGTGACACTTACCGCGAGAAGTGGATGATCGGGCATTCATCCAGACAAAGTCCATTGAACAAATAGAGGTTGTAACCGAGGGACTGGGTGCAGGCTGTGCATTAGAAGTACTGAATGCAGGATGAGCACTCAGGCGGGCAGGATAAGCACACAGGGTAGTTGGTTAGAGTATCAAACCCTGGGTAGTAAGCAGTCGCGCATGTCCGCACACATTGGCTATTGCTATCTGAGTAGTAGTCTGAAACGCATTTCAGACAAGTTGTGCCTGATTGGCAGATTTCGCAGTTGGCCATGCATGGAGTGCATTAGTTGGTGGGTGTCGAGTAATAGCCAACAGGGCAATTCGAGAAGCAGTATTGATTAAAGAGCTTGTAACTGCCATGACATTTTTGGCATATGTTTATGGTGGTGCAGAGTAAGCACGGGAACCTACAGGATTTGCATGCCCTGCTTAGATCATCAGGGTAGCTGGAGGTGGGGCAGCTCAGCACACACGTGTTTGTGCTGATTGAATCGTAATAGTACGGGCTAATGCATGATGTGCAATTATTCTGAGAAATCGAACAAGCTTTGCAAATTGTTGAGTTGCATTGGGCGCAGCTTTTGGCCGCAACATCTTTGAAAAACCCCTCAGGGCATTCTAAGTAGCACTCATCTGTGTATATAAAATAAGTATCGACACACGATTTACATGATGTATCGGAGTTGCAAAGCTTGCATGGCGATATGCAAGCCTCGCAAGCTCCTGATCTCAAATTGGGGTAGAAATAATCAGGGCAGTTGGACTAGCAAGTGTTCTGATATAAATATAGCGAGGTGGCGCATTATGTGCAATTGTTCTTCACTTGGTAACAGTCTGTGCATCCGTTGGCGCACATGTCACAGGAGTTGGTCAGTAAGTTGTGTACTGTCCCTGACGGACAGGCATCGATGCAGATCTTATTGTACAGGATTGTTCCACTCTCACACGACTTGCATAAATAGATGTTGTAGCATTCGAGGCAGGGAGCTTGGCAGGGCTTGCATAAATTATTGTCTCCATAGTAGTAAATTGGGCACGATTGGATGCACACGTTGGATGATAGAAACATGCCTGTTCCACATAGTGTGCAGTTTATTTCAGTCACATCGCAGCCAAGGCAATTACCGCTGCATTTCGAGCACTTTGTCCCATTTCGGAAATACGAGAGAGGACATTGCTGAGAACATGTGCTGAGATCCTCCACTAAATAGTAATTAGGCGCACAAGTAATGCAGCTTATTTGGCTGTCTGAACAAGAGGCGCACGGGTAGGTGCATGTGATGCACACCGAGAAAATGTGCACGGGGGCTCCACTGCTATAGTCGAATGAGTGTGAGGGGTACATATTCAAGTTGGAGCACTCGGCTTCTGTGATGCAGCTCTGTGAAGCACTGAGGACGTAGGGGAGCGCGCATTGAAAGCAATTGGTCAAGGAGTAGCACTTAGCACAGGGAGGAGGGCAAAGGGTGCATTCAAAATTATTGTTCACGAATGATGATCCATTGCATTAGAGAGTACAAAGATTAGCGGATAAGTCGAGGAATCCTGTGGAACAAGATAAGCACTTTGATTAGTTTATGCATTTTGAGCATGGTGGCAAGCATGATGTGCATGAGTTGTTTGAAGTAACCTCATAGAGTGTCTCCAATGGGCACTCGGTCACGCAGCTGTTATTATGCAGGTATTTGCCAGGCCCACAGCTCAGGCATAACTGATCATTGAGGCAGTTTACGCAAGGGGGAACACATACCTTGCATATGCTCTCCCCATTTGCTTAATTGGAGGAATATTGCTGAGTTGGGCACTCGAGAGGACATTGATTTTGATAAAGCGAACCCTTCGAGCAACTCGTGCAATTTCTTTCAAGATTCTGGCATGTTTTGCATGGATAGTGGCACTTCTCGCAGATATTGGTCGTGGTGTTTTGGTAGTAGCCTTGAGGGCAGGTGTAATTGGTCTAGCAAAAGCTATTGTCCATATTAAGGAGATAGTTGGGTTTGCAGGCTGAGCAAATGTTGTCATCGATGTAACAATTGGAGCATTACTGGGAGCATGAAGAGCACTGAGCTTTATTCTGTATAAACTCAGAAAACGAGCCCTAGGGACAGATATAGGTGCATGTCCCACCCACAAAAATATACCCAACTCTACAAGCCGAGCAGCCAACACTCCAGTTCGAACTATTTGTCGCGGAATTTTGAACTGAGCACTAAGTACATGGATTGGGACACACTTCGCACTTATTCGAAGTCATATTTGTGAAAGCTTCATCACTGGAGCACTGTTGCAAACACTTACTGCCTTCAAGGTAATAGCCATCAACACAGGAAAGACACGAAGACTGCGAAGTGCATGTCTTACAAGGTGTTAAGCAGTCAACGCACTCATACGAGACTCGAACAGGATAGGCAGTTGTTGGGCATTCTAGCACGCAGCTTTGTTTATACATGTAAAATCCAGGATCACATGTTTTCACACACTCGATCAGTTGCAAGAAATACGGCGAAATGCATGAGAGGCAATCAACTGATGAGGAACACTTCTCACATTTGTCAACAGTGCATACGCTCGTAATGATCATAGCCTCCAAAAGGCTCATCCCTGAAGTGGCTGAGTTTAAGGTCATCACGGGAATTTCCTGTTTTGGGGATACGATGATCTTGCCATTTATTGTAATAATGCCATACGGACAGTTCTGTGAACATCCTGTATCAGTTAATGCCATGGAAAGCTCAGTAGTCGCATCCGCCGAGATACTGTGGGTTGCCAGCTCGATCATCTCTTCTTTTATAGTCAATGTAAGCTGATGGACTGGGGGACCATACAGTTTTATCGCTAAATGATAGTTCAATTCATAGAATGGCTTCAAGTTATTCAGAGCCCAAGAGTATGACTGAGCAGTTGTGCATGGCTAAGCTGGACAGTTGGTCGCGGCTTTATGATAGATTTGCTCTTTATGCATCACAGCTCGGACTGGCAGACAGATATCTAATTGCTCACTTGTGAATATATCTTTCTGAACTTACGCATAGGAAGGACAGCCGAAATTGCTAGTTTCGCAGTTTGTGTGAAATGGGCCTGTTGACTCCAGGCAGAGAATGCTCGCCCCTTGGGAGCACTTTCCCTCCTGATCCACATATTTGCCAATGGCGCATTCAAGGCATGTTCCGCCTGAGCATTTTACGCAAAAGGGGGAGATAGATGCGCAATCTGCGAGTGAACATTGACTGGAAGCATCGACTCCGTACCCCTGAGCACAAGCACTGCAAGCATTCGCATTGATGCAGATGAGGCAGTTGGCAGAGCAAGGCAAGCATTGTGTTGTATCAGGAGAAACATAGTACTTAGGTGAACAGACAGTGCAAGTCGCAAAGTCTAGGCACTTATCACAATTGGTGAAGCAGCCTGCACATATATCTCCTAGCATGAAGAAACCCGTTCGGCAGCTTTCAATCACTGCAATCGTACATGATTTGGAGCCCAATGAGCAGGCAACACAATTGTTTTATGAGTTTAAATATAATCCTTATTGGCATAAAGTACAAAAGGTTGAGTTCTGACAAACTGCACATCCATAGGGACATAATTTGCAGACACTTTCTGTGCTATCAAGATAATGCTATTTGATGCATGCTACGCAGATTGCCGCATCGTAGCAAGTCAGACAGTTCACAGAGCATGGCTCACATGCATTTGTCACATAGTTATAGTACTAATAGTTAGTGAGACAGTTTTCAGAGAGAAAGACGAGGAGAGAGATTATCACAGCAACATTCAGATTCATTCAGCTATTCGTGACTGATCAATTAATGTTCCGAATTGTATAGAATTTAAATTACCCATTCAAAGTTAGTAAACCATCTCAATGCATTGTTAATTATAGTGAATTTATTATAAATTTGTAAGTGCATTATTTTTCCTTCGTCGAGATTCAAATAATGAATATAATGTGATGCTTGTGCATTTATATTATAAATTATTATAAGTTTGCCATACTGCTGGCATCTATAAAAATTAGGATTATTCAGACTCCTCCTCCGACTAATGTTTAGCAATGTTAAACTCCTGCAAATAGTATACTGGTCAGGAGTGGCAATGTTTAGCACAACTGTGGAAATAGATCTCATATCTTCAGCACTGCTCTATCTGGTCCTCCTTAACATTACGGGATTTCTTCGCCTCAAAACTGTTGTCTTCTTGAACTAGCTCATACTTCTGCTCGATATCTCCCTCAAATTAGGTTTGTTTCTCGGACATTAAAACATTGAAGTGCTCCACCTCGATACTCGCTGTGTGGACGAACTAAAATTGCTGATCTAAACAGGTGCATTGAAAGCTGGTGCTTTTGTATATTTGTTATTCCATGGGTTCAGCCTGTATATGTGCCTGAGCGCGATATTTCTTGGAGGGATGGACAGGAAACAATGGGGGCCTCTAATGATTCAATTAATGACCTACTTCATGCCAGTATGCATGTATTTTTTAAGCTTAACGTCAATTTCATAGTATTTATGCATTGCGTGGGCCCTACTAGCCTGCATGAAAATCATGGATATCTTTAAGACTCCAGTTCATCTTATAAGCTGCCTACTGATCGCTTACTCCAACATCTTCCCTATCGCCAACTCCTACCACCTGATCATCAATTAAATAAAAATGAAGGACTCTTTCACACAGCAGCTCGTAGTCACTCTCATGGTACTCTTAGTCCTGTTTTTAAACATTGATATGATGGTTCAAAGGAGAGCCTTAACAATATCCAATAGTGCAAACATGACGCTTAAAAGGGTACTGCTCAAGTAAAAAAATAAACGAAAGACCAGCGGCGTTTTAACTCTTTTTGGCAGTATGATACTGTGCTTGGTTACAAACTCTCTAGGAAATATCTTCATTCTTTTGGCAGTCTACTCCAACATTCCAAATTACAAACCGAAGAGATTCGCATATTTGATGGGAATCGGACTGCTGATCTCAATTGCCTTAGAGCCTCTGCAAATTTCATATTTTATCTACCTGTACTTGATAGTGAAAGTGGTGGGTGAAGACTTGAGGGGTACCAATGTAGTGGAGTTCGCAATGAATTCGAACGATTTTGCCCTTCACTTTTACAGACTTTATCTAATGTTGAGTCATGTTTCTTTCCTGAATTTTATTATCGGTCTCTTCAGGAGCTCAATCGTAGCGTTTTTGGTGTTAGGCATCCGAATTGCTTTTAGATATCTAAACATTGTGTCAGTATTTCTCGGAACCAACGATAATTATGGGCTTGAAACTTAGTTCTTCAATTTTGGTGCCATTCCAGATACAATCCTGTGGATCTATATGGTTCTTATGTGCTTAAACAACTCCAAGGCAATCACTACTTACTCTGACTCGCAGATCACTAATATCCTGATTGAATATCCTTTCATAAGTAGATTCAGCTGGATCCTGTCATCCCTGAGAATATTTAATTATTTCTCATACGTAATTCTCTCATTGGCCATTTTGTTGCAAGTCCCTTCACTACACATTTTTGTTCAGATCCTTTTGCTGGTGGCAGTCATCGCAATTGATTTAAAGGCACATGAGAGCAGGTTTCAAACTGGGAAGAGTTCTGCTCTACGGATAATCTGGAATTCTTTGTTTTACATGACTTGCATCATGATATTCCTCAAGTATTTCTATCTCTTGAGGCAGTACAAAGACTACTCTGAATGGATTGACGTGATCTTGAAATTTATGAAGAAGCATGAGCAGCTCTTCGGCCTCGAGAGCTTATCCGCAGCTAAATCTGGATTCCAGTTGATTCAGTACTTTCTGTTCGATTTCCTCGTTGTCGCAATTTCGTGGATCAATGTCTACATCCTCGACTTTAAAATATATGCAGCTTATCGAGAGGTCATCGTCCGCAATTAAAACTTATCGACTTTTCTTTTAGATTAAGGCAAATAGTTTACACAGGAGGAATAATAAATCTTGAAGAAAAAGAACATCTTTTACTTTTATAACATGTACATTAAATCTGTCGACTTGACAGTGCTCTTCAACAGACCTGCCTATGCTGATTTCCCCAAAATTATTAAGGACTTCATTATGGGCATCAGCTTTACATTCTTTGTGATTGAATATTCAGCAGAAAATAGCATTTACAAAATGGTGACATACCTCCCCTACTACTTCTTATTTGGACTCTATTATTTTATGCGATATTCAAAAGACTACAATCCGAATCTGACAGAAAAAATCCTATCTGTCCTATCAATTTGGAGCCTAGTGCACTTCTCATTGAGCTACATTATTCTTGTGATTCAGCAAATATTTTGGATCCAACCGTCGCCTGTCTTTTCAGAAGTCATCGCTATCTACTGCTTCACCGTTTTCTTAATGATTGCTTCTAGGCTGATTCAGCATCTGCCGAACACAAAGCATAATGGCTTCACCCCTGAAAAGAATACAATAATTAAAATAATACTCCCTTTTCACATTAGCCCCATGTAACTTTAAAACTAAATAATGAGCCTTTGCAGTTCGATGGCGATGGCTTTAAGTTTCTCCTTCTTTTGTGCCAATATTTTTAGCCCGAAGCTCGCGTCTACCATTTTGCACCCCTTCGTCTTTGCAGTATTATTCTTCTGGAAAATGAGATAGGGCAGTGAGTAAAAATGGATGTATCTTCTCACTTTGTTAGGACTGTTCGATATCTGGAATGAAGATTTCACTGCGTACTTTACAATTATGCTGGTTGCTCTTTTCTATTGTTTTCGTTTTGAATAAAATAGCATCGCTGCTAAAATTTATGAATAGAAATAACACAAAAGATAGGCGATCGCCTCCAAACTAAAAGAACATCACAAAAATGAATAAAAAATAGAAATTGACAAAGCTGTGAAAACTGAAGAGGAATAAACGAAAGAGAGAGACGAAAGGATTCGTGAGTGGCCTTATTTTATGTGCTACTGCACTCTGATTTGGATATTTCCCACAATAATCGACTTAATTTGGCTGCTAGGAGTTGTGTGGCTTTCGCCAGATGCCTTATCGGGGTTCTTAATACTACTGATCCTCCCAAAATTTATATATCAACTCATGTTCGAGAAAGCTTCCCTATCGAAATACATATTTTACTTCGGGCTTTTTATGACTACCTTGTTCTTCATCTTTCAGTTGATGGCCTTTTACAAAAACAATCAAGCCAGCGTGAATGACAACTTTGTGACTGAGGGAGTTGGAATCTTCTTAGTCTTTGGGGCATACTTCGCTTATATTATCATCATTTATAAAAATAATTGGTATACAAGCCGCAGCCAGGAAGCGAGGGAGTATTGGGAAATCAAGAAGTAAATGGTTGGCGAATTAGGCAGCCAGCTGCACAATTAAAAAAAACTGTTGATCCTCTAGGAATTTTATCACGCGAAGGAAAGGCTATCGGACAAAGTCAACAAAATATCTTTGCACTTGCGCACACAAAAAAATAAAGAGCCATTTTACCAAAGCTTAGACAACATGTCGAGATAGAAAGTATAGTAAAAGTAATACGAACTCTTTTCAAATATGCTCCTATTCTTAAAGCAAGAAACTCTATAAACATGTTTCCGAATGATCAATCAGTACCTACCTAAATCAGTTACGAGCAATGTGTTTGAATAAGCAAGAGATATGCGCCAGCAGATCATGAGGAATTATAGGGGGGACTTTCGCGAGGTCTTCTTAAAGATTAAGGAGGAAAACAAAAGAAAAAGTGATTCTTCAAGTTCTTCAGAATCGCAAGTCGAATTTGAAAAAGTGCATGAAACCAACAAACTATATAGAGAGTGCTATGAAGTTATTTCAAAAGACACAGCCTAATTCAATCCCATTCTGAGGTACATAATTCAGAATATGGAAATCATCGGGATGGCAGCTGTTGTGGGCTGGAACCTCTTCGGAGGAGTCTACACAATACCATCTACTCTAGCAATATTCTGCTGGGCCATTGTGCTTGAGAATAAAACAACAGTTGGCTTTTGGATAACTATCATGTCTTACTCAGGCTTCATCCTCTCTTTCAAGCAGTTTTTATGGGCCTTCAGTGAAAATAAAATCCTCCAGTTCATATTCTATTACCACCCGGATGATTATATCTATGAATACTTAGTCATCATGGTCGCGGTCTTTCAAATTATATTCCTGCAGCTCGGAGGAACTCAGAGCAAAAGCTACTCCGAAAGGGAATCTATCTACGATTCTTTCTATCGGTGTGCTCTAAACAGGGCTGCCAAAGACACCAAACTCGACGAGGAAGAGCAGTTCATGAACATTTACAAGAATTTGAAGCAGCCATCCAAGCACTCATTCATTTACCGAGTTTTTGCCAAAGCCCGATTTAAGCCTGGAAAAGATTTCTACCCCATAATGTCAGGCATTCAATTAATCATCCTTCTCTACACATTCTTTTTCTACGACCTCATGGAGTTCGAATCGCAAAAGAATCGGAAGTCGATCGGCGAACTGCTGACTATGAACCAATTTTCCAGTCACATGGTCATCGTGTTGTTCATTTAAATCATGATCATGGTCATTGATAGGCTCTTGGTCTCTTTGAATTTAGTCGATGAAGCAAACCAGGCCCTTGAAAACTTTTTCCTGAGCTTCACATTCAATATCGGCAAAGTTAAGTATTCCCCTCCCTAATAAAAGGAAGTGGACAATGTGGGAATCTTCGATGTCCTACTCATTATCAAGTATTTGTTTCATGTCAGCCTTCTCATCTTCATCAACTTCTTTGTCTACTTGTATATACCCTCAGGAGGATTAACGAAGAGCCTAATTCCTACATGCACAGATGGCGTCTGCTCTAAATCTTACTTTTATCTGTCCATATTCTTGCTGCTCTACTTGATGTATTTCATGGTTTCAGGACTGCAGATTAAGCATGGCTTCAACCGAAACAAATGCAAGAATGTGCTGATGGAGAAGTATCATTACACCAACTACTACATTTACAAAGCCTTTACTGCGATTCCATTCGCTTGGGAATTTAAAAAGATATGCGACTGGACTGTGACCTCGACTGCCTTACCGCTTTTCCATTGGATGAAGTTCGAAGATATAAATGCAAAGATGTATGAATCGAAGTGCGAGGCCGAAATGATAAAAATTAAGCCTTTGGGCCCGCCTTGGAATAAATACTTCTTAGGCCCCATTGGTTTTCTATCAATACTGATGCTGATATTTGGGCCGATCCTGGCATATTCCCCCGCGAACCCTTTCGCAATCAAAGACACCATCATCGGAGCCGAAATCAAACTGTTTTTATAAATGGACAATCGATATGAGTACAAATTCTTCTCCACGTCGCATTCCATCATTGAAGACAACATCAGCAATGATTTTGGGGTCGACCTGACCGATAAAAACCTCTTCTATGTCAAAATGAGTGAATTCCCAGATTAGAATTTTCTTTTTTCTGAGCCGGCAGTGAAGAAACTGAGCGAATACATCAAAAACAGCATTTCTGCCTAGAAAGCGCATAGCTTCAAATTTGTGTTTTCCTTCAAAATTATCGAGCAATAAGGGGGTGAGTCCATCGTCGAGTGGGCTTAGAAATCGCTCAAGACGGATGAACTGCCAAATTTATATAAGATGCTTACTCTCCAGCAAAACAATATTACTATCAAAGACTTTTATAGTCCGTTTCCGGGAAAAATACTTCCAACTTCAATTCTGCTTCGATCCCCAAACATGGGAGAATATTACTAAGTCTCGATGGTGCCAAAACCGAACAGACCATTTGAAAATGCGGACAAGTAGGCAGTGCCAATATACTTTTATTTTATGACAGCAAATAAGTTCAAACTGGGCTTTGGAATCGTGACCTTCTACTTAACCTACGTGCTGCTGATAAGTCGGTTGCTGAGATTCTACCTGACGGATTCGGTCAATAGCGCATTATACGATGGATGCTATATTGAGAGCATTCTTATGCTATGCTAGGCCGTGAGATAGGCCAGAATTGTCGAAAACTTCATCAAGGAGGAATCGTTTTATTTCTAACTTATCGATCTCATGAGACACCCAAGGTCAATCAAATAAATTACTGGCGATTTTGTCAGCTATCGGAAACAATTTATATGATCTTACGATGATTTTAGGAATGTTTATACTTTGTACTTCCTAACTAATTAGATTGTTTTATGTAAAGTGTCTGTGATAATAATGTGATATAATGATGTGATATAATGATGTGATATAATGATGTGATATAATGATTATAATGAATAGCTCTTGTATGAATTTGAGCCTGAATAAGGGACTCTGCTGCTCTCAAGATTGCCTACTTTCTCCTTTCGAGGATGAGAGTTTAATTTGCACCATATGCTATCAGATAATGACCGAGCCAATAATCTTAAACTGCGGGTCAGGACACACTTATGGCAGGGCATGCATAAGCTAGTGGCTGAAAAAAAGCAATAAAAAGAATTGCCCCTATTGCCGTAAGACTGTTACTGAGACGACAATCAACGAGTAATTAAGGGCCTCGATCGAAAAGCTCAGGCTGAAGTGTTCATACTGCTTATAATGGGAAGGCAGTCTGGATAAGCTATAAAGCCATTTGCTCATCTGCATGTCGCACAAGCAGTATCTGCTCGATAAATTAGACAAAGTAGTTGATGAACAAAAATATATTCTCAATACATAAATAAATCCGCATTAGAACGAATAGCACAAAGATATTTCTGATACGTATGTCGATAATTGGGCGTGGCTTAAACACGATCTGAGGAATTGGAAATGGTGGTGGTGGGCGAATAACCCATGGTGGGAGAAACCCTGTGTTACATGCAACAACCTCTGGCATAAGTACGAAAAAAGCATTGACTCTTGTTAATCAACGAGGATATAGCTCATTGGCCTGATCAATAGCTTATCAAACGAACAAGAACAACAAATGCTGCCGAATTAATCTAAAGAATGATTCTTTATGCCCACTGCATGTTTAATATGAATATGAATATTAATAATTGGTTCATTGATAAATCAGGGTTTGGTGATAGCTACGCTCCTAACTGTCGAATAGCATGTGTCTGAGATCTAACGATTGCTTTACAGATTATATGGACCTTTATGCTCCTGTTGCCTAAGAGATTTCTTGGTCTCAATCAATTATATTGAATCGTTGCGGGTTAAATTTTTTGAATGAATAATTAAAATCTTCCAGAGTCCTCATGGTTCTCTTCCAATTTAAGATTTCTTCGCCACTATCTGCAAATGCGTTAGATCGCATTATTTTTATAGCCAACAACTAATCGATTTGAGAAACGTTTTTTATATGTGAAAAACAGAAGGCTGATAGAAAAATATTAAAATTGACAACTAACAGATCCAATACCTGAACATCAATATCAAAAAAATTATATAATGCATAAATGGCATATATTGATGGAGAGATTATCACTTATCAGCAATACAGACTTTCGTCCACATGCTCCGGCATCGGGTCGATGACTGTATCTAACTCTTTCTCGATTAGCACCACGTTTTCTTGGTCTTGCTTCGTAATGAGGTTGATGGCCAGGCCGATTTGACCGAAACGACCACTACGGCCGATTCGGTGCAAGTAAGTGGGGGAGTCCCTGGGGAAGTCAAAGTTGATAACGACATTCACCGTTGGGACGTCGATACCCCTTGATACTAAATTGGAGCTGATCAGCGTCTTAAATTCCCCCCTTCTGAACCTCTCGAATATCTTAATGCGCTCCTCTTTCATGTTAGAAGTGAGATACTAGTTTTCGAAATTCTTGGTTTTCATCTTTTTGGAGAGAAACTCGGCCCTTTTGTTGGAGCGGCAGAATATGATACACTGGTTGACAATCAGCGAACTATAAATTTGATACAGATACTGCAGTTTCTCCGACTACTCCACGAATATGTAGTAGTGCGTCAGCCCCAATAGCATCAGTTCGTTCATCAGGTTTATCACTTTGGCCTGGGGCATAAACTTTTGCTTGAACCCTTTGATTCGAATCGGGAATGTTGCTGAGTAGAGCTGCAGTGAGCACTTATTCGGTAAGTAGCTGATGATCTCCTCGATGTCCAACTCTGTTTTGTCTTTGAGTAAGCTGTCTGCTTCGTCCAGCACGAAAAACTGGCACTAATCTAACAAATTTTTCCTTTTGTTTAGTAAATCCTTCAGCCTTCCCGCAGTGCATATGGCTAAGTGGATATTTTCCTCTTCTATTTTTTGGTGGTCTTCTCGAACTGATCGACCCCCGATGAGCATATCGATTTTAATGCCGAGGAATTTCGCGAATTTGTTGGCAGTTTATTGCACTTGGTGCGCTAATTCTCTTGTGTTCACCATCACAACTGATTGAATTTTATCAATCGCGGGGTCGATTTCATTCAGGATGGGAATCAAGTAGGCTGCGGTTTTGCCTGTCCCATTCTTGGCCCGCGCGATGATTGACTTGTGGTTGAGGATCAATGGGATTGATTATTACTGAATGGGAGTCGGCTTGTGAAATCCATTGGAGGCGAGTGCGAGAATGAGGTCCTACCTCAGATTCAATTCGTTGAAAGACTGGTATTTGAGAGATTAAATGTCCTGGCGATAAAAAATAGCTTACTTTGCTTTGGTCGCGGATGGCAGTGGATACTATCATTTAAGGTTGCTATTTGTCTTAGTCTGAGTCCATCATTGATGAAGTATTCGTGGGTGTTTAAATTGAGGTTATTTATGATTAGTAATATAGTCAATTCCATTTATTGCCAGGATGTTATGTTTGAATTAGCAAGGAGGCGTCAATTTATTCATGTCGACCGAAAGATAGATGATGCTCATTTATAGAAACTATGCTAATGAATTCCTAAAGCAAATAGATATTTGCCATTTTCTGTAAATCTTGTCAATGAACAGCGAGATTTTGGGTACGAAGGCAACAATTTCATTAAAAAAATATGAAATGTAAAGATAAAGGGATCATATATCAAGAGAGGTGTCGCCGAGAGTAGTGATGCAATGTTGAAAGCAATAAAAACGGGCATTATTTGGGCCTAAGCTTCTCAAAAATTTAAAGATCAGCCACAAAATTAACTCTAAAGCATAGGAGTATTTGGAATATTTGAGCTCCCTCATCTAAATGCCAGTCCCGTCATAAGTTGTCCCTGCCTGATCCTCTTCAAAACACTTATATACTTATCAGCAGCTTCGCAAGAGGCTTTAATGAGGACAATCGATAGAGCTCTATTTCTGATCAATAGTGGTTCATTAATATATTTCCCAATCATTCATCCATGACCAATATGAGAAAATGCCAAACAACAAATCACTCACTCGTTTTTCAGGTTGAACTCTTCGTCCCATTCTCTGATTATCCACTATCTTGCCTTCGGATCGAAGACAAATTTCATAACTCCCTATCTTTATTTATCAAAATCTAGGACGATTGGCGGCTATTATATCCAACCATAGAATTCCAGCTTTATCTTCATATGATCCTTTTTGCGCATGTCCACTGAATAGGGTTCACCTTTCAATGCAACATAAGCCTTTTCATTGTTGAATGCAACGCTTACACTTTTCAAAAACTGTATGGAATTCCTCTCAAGTCGATGCCTCTGAAGACCATCTTCATTTACTTGTTCAGGCTAAACTGAATATATCTCGTCAATACGAACTACTCCACTTTTATTTCCATCCGAGCCATGAGTCTCTTCATGAAATCATCGCAAAGAGCATTGACACGAATGTAGGCATACTTATCGAGGGGAGTACTCTGCAAATTCACAATGATTAGCTTTCCAATTTGGCCCACAGTTTTAGGCATGTCAGCTGCGGGCGTGACTGTTAGTGAGCTGCCCATTGCCAAACAAACGTCTGCTTTTTCTGCTTCCTGGAATCCCCGATTCAACTCGTACTCCGGCAAATTCTCGCCAAAGTTAATAATGGAGTCATATAAAACTGCACCACACTTTTCGCACTTCCTAGACGTTTCATGATCGAACACTTTTTGAGCTTCCCTTGTTCTGAAATCTCTTAAAAATTGGCTCTTGCATTTTTTGCATTTCTCCAAGCACCTGTTCCCGTGGAGTTCAGCAAGCCGTAATGGGTTGAATCCTGATCTCAAATGCAGTCCGTCTGTGTTTTGAGAAATTAAATATTTTAATAGTCCGACCTTCTCCATGGCGATGAGAGCCATATGAGTGAATGATGGCATTGCCTTTCTCGAATCCACGATGTCTTTATTGGGCATGTCTTTTACATTGTGAGCCTTTTTTTACCATGCTCCTGGTCCTGTTTTTAAAACAGTATTGACTCCTGATCTGAAATCTGGAATTCCGCATGCAGTCGATATGCCTGCGCCAGTAAAGGCGATGAAATGATCGGATCCGAGTATTAAATCAGCGATCGTATTAATTTTCTCATTGAGGATATCTTCAGAATCGAAGTGCTCCTTTTTTTATTCCTCAGTTTGCGGACAGTATCTGCCATCAATATTTTAGTCTGAGAATCTGATTGATAAATAAATTGGTTAACTTTTATTCTTTTATTAAATTTAAAGAGAAACCTAACAAATTATGTTACTTTTTAAATGTTATCATTCGTAAATTAATATAACTAACACATAAATGCAGTCATAAAAATAAAAATAAACAAATTGCCTCCGAAGTAAAGATAAAGCTTTGATTAATTTAATGTGAATCTGAATATGCCCTAATGCAATCATTGCAATTTTAAGAGTGCATTTAGGATATCAATTAAATTTATATCGTCAATTAATAACAATCCTCGAAAAATTAATAAACCGACAAAACTAAAGTATGATCGAGAATCGGCTTAGAAAAATGTATGCATATGTCCGATCTCATATTTATGATAAGTGAGATATAAAAAGCGAAAGAATAATATCTACAATCCTTATGACAGAATAATAATACATTACATCCCAGTAAAGTATCGTATTTGTTAATAAATTCGACTTAAATAGAACATTAAATACATTTATAAAGGATGAAGCAAAACTTCAGCAAAAATCATGCACTCTTAGTGCTCCTGAGTTTACTCTTGATATCAGCATAAGGTTCGATTATACATCTTCTCAAGACTAAGACTAATTTTATCAAGACTATTGTTAAAGGGATAATCGGCGAGAAATTTATCGCTCCCAACTTGCCTTAAAATCCTGAAGTGAACTATATTGTCAATGGTAATTTCTAAAACCCGAAAGTAGGTGCTGGAAAATTCAGAATAACTGGGGATTTCCCGGGCTGGTGGGTGTCTGGTGGAGAAATTGGTGATGGAATTCTTTACAATCCCTTGTGGGGCAATGGCAACCAAGTTATCGAGCTCGACGCAGACCGCAACACAAACTACATTAACAAGTTTAATTTGCCGAATTCCCTGAACTATAGACTGTCGTTGAGATGGGCTGCTCGACAAAACACAAACTTGGCGTCAAATGGCATTTAGGTATACTTCAATCAGGAAAAAGTGTTTGTAGGAACTCCCGTTGATTTTAACATAAATCTTTTCACGACTGTCGTTAAAGGTAAAAATGGGGAGAATGTCTTGGAAATCAGAGGCTCCGGGACATCTGATCGTCTTGGAGTGTCAGTCGACGATGTGGAACTTAGACCCTCTTAGGACGATTTTATTGTTCCAAATCCTGAAGTGAACTATATTGTCAATGGTAATTTCTAAAACCCGAAAGTAGGTGCTGGAAAATTCGGAATAACTGGGGATTTCCCGGGCTGGTGGGTGTCTGGTGGAGAAATTGGTGATGGAATTCTTTACAATCCCTTGTGGGGCAATGGCAACCAAGTTATCGAGCTCGACGCAGACCGCAACACAAACTACATTAACAAGTTTAATTTGCCGAATTCCCTGAACTATAGACTGTCGTTGAGATGGGCTGCTCGACAAAACACAAACTTGGCGTCAAATGGCATTTAGGTATACTTCAATCAGGAAAAAGTGTTTGTAGGAACTCCCGTTGATTTTAACATAAATCTTTTCACGACTGTCGTTAAAGGTAAAAATGGGGAGAATGTCTTGGAAATCAGAGGCTCCGGGACATCTGATCGTCTTGGAGTGTCAGTCGACGATGTGGAACTTAGACCCTCTTAGGACGATTTTATTGTTCCAAATCCTGAAGTGAACTATATTGTCAATGGTAATTTCTAAAACCCGAAAGTAGGTGCTGGAAAATTCAGAATAACTGGGGATTTCCCGGGCTGGTGGGTGTCTGGTGGAGAAATTGGTGATGGAATTCTTTACAATCCCTTGTGGGGCAATGGCAACCAAGTTATCGAGCTCGACGCAGACCGCAACACAAACTACATTAACAAGTTTAATTTGCCGAATTCCCTGAACTATAGACTGTCGTTGAGATGGGCTGCTCGACAAAACTAAAACTTGGCGTCAAATGGCATTTAGGTATACTTCAATCAGGAAAAAGTGTTTGTAGGAACTCCCGTTGATTTTAACATAAATCTTTTCACGACTGTCGTTAAAGGTAAAAATGGGGAGAATGTCTTGGAAATCAGAGGCTCCGGGACATCTGATCGTCTTGGAGTGTCAGTCGACGATGTGGAACTTAGACCCTCTTAGGACGATTTTATTGTTCCAAATCCTGAAGTGAACTATATTGTCAATGGTAATTTCTAAAACCCGAAAGTAGGTGCTGGAAAATTCGGAATAACTGGGGATTTCCCGGGCTGGTGGGTGTCTGGTGGAGAAATTGGTGATGGAATTCTTTACAATCCCTTGTGGGGCAATGGCAACCAAGTTATCGAGCTCGACGCAGACCGCAACACAAACTACATTAACAAGTTTAATTTGCCGAATTCCCTGAACTATAGACTGTCGTTGAGATGGGCTGCTCGACAAAACACAAACTTGGCGTCAAATGGCATTTAGGTATACTTCAATCAGGAAAAAGTGTTTGTAGGAACTCCCGTTGATTTTAACATAAATCTTTTCACGACTGTCGTTAAAGGTAAAAATGGGGAGAATGTCTTGGAAATCAGAGGCTCCGGGACATCTGATCGTCTTGGAGTGTCAGTCGACGATGTGGAACTTAGACCCTCTTAGGACGATTTTATTGTTCCAAATCCTGAAGTGAACTATATTGTCAATGGTAATTTCTAAAACCCGAAAGTAGGTGCTGGAAAATTCAGAATAACTGGGGATTTCCCGGGCTGGTGGGTGTCTGGTGGAGAAATTGGTGATGGAATTCTTTACAATCCCTTGTGGGGCAATGGCAACCAAGTTATCGAGCTCGACGCAGACCGCAACACAAACTACATTAACAAGTTTAATTTGCCGAATTCCCTGAACTATAGACTGTCGTTGAGATGGGCTGCTCGACAAAACTAAAACTTGGCGTCAAATGGCATTTAGGTATACTTCAATCAGGAAAAAGTGTTTGTAGGAACTCCCGTTGATTTTAACATAAATCTTTTCACGACTGTCGTTAAAGGTAAAAATGGGGAGAATGTCTTGGAAATCAGAGGCTCCGGGACATCTGATCGTCTTGGAGTGTCAGTCGACGATGTGGAACTTAGACCCTCTTAGGACGATTTTATTGTTCCAAATCCTGAAGTGAACTATATTGTCAATGGTAATTTCTAAAACCCGAAAGTAGGTGCTGGAAAATTCGGAATAACTGGGGATTTCCCGGGCTGGTGGGTGTCTGGTGGAGAAATTGGTGATGGAATTCTTTACAATCCCTTGTGGGGCAATGGCAACCAAGTTATCGAGCTCGACGCAGACCGCAACACAAACTACATTAACAAGTTTAATTTGCCGAATTCCCTGAACTATAGACTGTCGTTGAGATGGGCTGCTCGACAAAACACAAACTTGGCGTCAAATGGCATTTAGGTATACTTCAATCAGGAAAAAGTGTTTGTAGGAACTCCCGTTGATTTTAACATAAATCTTTTCACGACTGTCGTTAAAGGTAAAAATGGGGAGAATGTCTTGGAAATCAGAGGCTCCGGGACATCTGATCGTCTTGGAGTGTCAGTCGACGATGTGGAACTTAGACCCTCTTACAACGATTATTGAGCAATAGATAAGCCAGATCAGGGTAATCCTTAGCATTGATACCCATTTATTCAATCAAATTTGATTTTAATTAATAATTATGAAATATAGAGGCGATAGGACAGTCATATTTGGCTGTTCGATTTTTTTCAGAGCTAGGATTTAGAGAACGTTGTATATTTAAAAAATTTACATTTGAGGTCAACGAAGTTTAGGTCAAAAAAATAAGAGTAAAATAATTTTTTCGTAATTTAGGCTATAGTTTGAATTATATTATTAAATATTTGAATTGATTCGGTAAAAGTGCCTTTAGTCGACACAATTTCCAGGGTGAATGAGTGAAGTCTAAAAAAAACAAAAATCAGCATTTTTTAAGGATTTCTAAAAAAGTATTTTTGTTTGCTAAAGTTGTGATAATGAGCTAAGGATTAATTTTTTAAACTTATCAGCTCAAATTATGTTAGGGTCAAATATTCATGTATTTTTTAAAGTCTCAATATCATATAATAATAATAATTATGCGAATCATTCTCCCGGCTTCGCCGTAATTTAGGAGCCTACTTTTCGGATTTTGGTGAAGTTGTGTCCTCGGATATTTGCTTGCGATAGTTTCCTTGAGTTTTGAAGTTAGTTCACTTCTTCGTCGATCTCTTTGAATGGGGTTTACATTTCCATTTGTTTCCCTCGGGATTGATCACTCCTGCCTGATGCTGAATTGTCTTGTTCGGTTTATTATTTGTAGTTAAATGTTTGTTCCTCTTCTTTATTGTATTGTGTATCCTTCTTCTCTCGGGCGTACGGTTACTCATTCCTTCTTGTTCTATTTGATGTTATTTTTATGGACTAATCTTGGTCTGCTCTTTAATTTATTAACCTCCTTAGATATCTGGATCTTATTTCTTCTTTTTGGCAGTTTGGTATCTCCTCTTAACTTATGCTGGTATCGTATCGTATTGCCAATTTTTTTCCTTACTTTTTTCATTTCTGTTCATTTCCTTCTTGTTCTTTATTATATTATCTTTTCATTTGGCTTTTTAATTTTGGGGTTACTTTTATTTCCAGGAATTTTATTTTATTTGTTGGGTTTATCTTTTTTGAGCTGTCAACTGGATTTTGGATATTGAAAGGCTAAGTCGACGAAGAGGCAAAGAATGAGGGGACAGGCTCGAAAAGAAATGTAGAAGTTCAAGGGTCTCATATTTTATTCAGGGGGTCAAAAGCAGAGAATAGCTTGAACCCGTTGATCGAGTCCTAAATTCTTTCGGGCCATCATAATAAATAAAATTTCATACAAATTTAAAATGTGCATAAATTAGATTAAAGGATAGAATGTGGGCCTCATTTCAAGTGGACTGCTCTCAGTGAACTCTAAACGTTTAAATCGAATATTTCGGATTAATCGAAGAACCAACCGTCATTAATTATAAATATTTAGAGGTTATAAAAGTTATCAAACAATCCTCTCTGGAGAGCATATAAGTATATATAATTCGATACCGAACTTTCCTTCCGATCTTCTTTCCGACCCTCAGAGCCCATTCTCTCGAGGTGGCGAGTCGAACTTGAGGCATATAGTTTTTAATTTACGAGCATTCGCACTGATACTAAATCATATCTGCGAAGGATTAAACATCAAAAAATTGTTGCAAACACTAGCACCTTTAGAATAAACCCTCGGCACAAAAATGGCACGAAAGCTACAAGGCTTTAAGCGGTCGACGCGCTCGTACGAAACTAGAGAGATAGACATCGAAGCAGATTATGATAAAACTAACTCGCGCAATTATGGGCTCACACAGTCGAACTAGCACTAGGATTATTGAGCCGGACACTATGAGTCGGCCCTGAAGCTTTAACTACTTTGCATCGATGCCGAAACGGTCTGCTGGCTCATACTTAAAAATGATATGCTTCGATTATCGATAGGGCATTTATGCAGAATCACTCAAGGCTGTTTTCCTTCGATTCTCCAATACATGGATGGGTTCTCTTCTGTGCAAACTTCGATCTCCCCTCCGTCGTTTACGTTCTGCTTCTTAATGGCGAGGAAGAGGGACGACTCGTGGCAGGACCTAAACTTGTAGAGTCCGTTTCCGGCTGGTTCGGGGAACCACTGTTGGTTGGAGTTGCCAGTGTGCTCCCATTGGACGATCTTTGCCCCATTGTTCGTCTTTTATCCGGCAATATCGGCATTCTGACCGTTAAAGGCGCTCTTAATGACCACTCCCTTACCGTGCTTTTGGAAGATCCACCTTTGGTTCCATCTCTTATTCCTCTCCCAAGTGACCAGTCTTTCTCCCTTCTTTCGAGTGCTGTTGGGAACATCTAGTGCCTTCCCTGATAAGTTGTTTATAACGATGGCGCTGTTGTTGATTGTGGGGTTATCGACGAGTTGGACTCTAAAAAGTTGGTTTTCTGCGTTGGGGTCAAAGTCCTTCACTCTGAGTATGCCTTCGAAGGCGACGGCCTTGTTGCCTTTCTTGGAGTCAGTTTTAATCCAATAGTAAGCGTGGAATGCCTGAATGGGGGCCTTTTCGAGAGCAAAAAGCTGGTCGCTGCTCTGCTTCCCGGCTTTGAGCCTGATCTCGTTGGATTCCTCATCGAAGACGAAGCCGGAGACGCAGTTGACGATTTCGTAGTGGTCATCCCCCAGGCCTATTTTTTCGATCATGAAGACCTGGCCGTTATCAGCATTGTTGGGCTGAGTCGAGATAACCCGGGACGAAGAGTACTTTTCTGGGTCGTTTTCCTGGATCCTGAGCGCGGCGTCTCCGGCCTTGCAGATGATCTGATAGTAGTTTCCTCTGGGGAACTCGAGTGCTTGCATAATTAAAATATCTTTGTCAATCGGATCCGATGCATAATGTAGCATATCGAATATCGAATGCCCATAATTAGGCACAGGTATATATATAGGGATGGCATCTCTATTCACATTTCGCCAAACAACAGCTTTAACACTGGCCTGCACTGTTCATCAGGGCAGAACTATGATAGTAATAATCAGAATGATTCCAATTTATTTATGTGTTTATTTATGCGTTGCGTTTAATAATCAATATTCCAGCAATGAGTTGATTGAAGCCTAAAAATGGATGAAAAATATTAAGATCAGCAATAGTTATAATTGGTTTCATAGTTTTATTTTTCGTCCGGCGCTGAATGAGACTACTTGCTTTTAAGCCCGTCGTCAAGGAGTTTAATTCTTTCGAGTTTGACCTGGAGGATATCGAATCGGGCTAAGTTGTACATATACTAGAGAATATCATTTTTCTTCTTATTTAACCTTTCCAACTGTTCCTCCTTTACACTCTTCTTGGATTTGCTGGTTTCCTCGGAGGCTTCTTCGACATCTGAGAACACTTATTCTCCACGGTTGATCATGATCTTGATGAAGTAGTCTGAGCAGTACAGCGACAGCATCTAGATTTCGGCAGCTAGGGCATAGTCAAGGATTTGCTCGCAGTTTTGTGAATCGACGATTAAACAGAGCTCTTTCTCGCAAATCGACATAAGTTTTTCGATGCAGAAGTACTCGGCGAGCACATAGAGCTAGAACCATGAAGAAGCACTCATGTGGATTGGGAAAACGACCTTTTCGATTAACAAATAGTTCAGAAGAATCTAGAACATTACAATATTTGGGGTATGGATCTAACTTGTTTATTCAAGTTTTTTTGAACTTACGCTTTTTGTGTTTCTTGAGCTTTTCAGAGTGAACAGAGAACTTGGTATCGAAGGTAATGTGAGATGAATCTCCTGCAGCTACCCTGAGACGGGCTGGTACTGCTTGAAATGAGCTGCAAACAGGTTTTTGAAGAACCTTGACGAAAGTGATAGCATCGCGCTATTGGTGGGCAGTAAAAATGTTTTGTTCACGATGAGATAGGTATCTTTTCGAATTCGGTTTCGATTCTTCTACAGGAAATCACTAAATTGTCCATCGGACAGGCAAATGATAGTCGGCATCTTGGCTCCTAGCTTCTTGGAAGGGCCCATCAGCTGCCTAGAAGAAGGCCTGGAATTCGTATTTGGGCATAATTATTCCATTAACTACTCTTCGTAGTCCTCTTCGGTATCAGGCAGATAAATTTCATACTTTGACCTCAGGGCTGGATCGAGTTCTCCATAGCCTCGGTAAATCTTCTAGATGACTTCAGTGAGCGTTTTTTCGTCCTAATTATTGGCGCTGACTATGAAACTTTCCATGAGTTGATCATTTTTGAATCCTTTCGATAGAAGCCCCTTGTGCACGTAGATCTTGGCCCCTGATCTGACTGTGATGACCGCATCAGATCCGTTTTTGTGATCGAAAATGCTGACTAGCCCTCCCTGCCTTTATTTCGAGGAAGGGGTTTGGATTTTGGATTTTAGTTCGAAAGCATTGATGTAGTTGAGATCATTATAGTACTAGCCGTTGAATCCTCCGAAAATGATCATGCAGCTGCCCACGAAGCATGCTGAGTGCCGTCTTCTAGCTTTGGGCAATTACGCGGTTGTTTTCATGGTCTTGATGGTGTTGTTTCTAGGGTCGAATATCAAGAGGTCATTGAGGTCGTTGCTGAACCTTCCTCCGAAGATATAAATTTTCTTGTCGTACACAGCAGAGGTATGCCCCCATCTGGTTAAAAAGGCAGAGCCAAGGGGCTTGCGATCCACCCAAGATAAATTGCTGGTGCTTTTGCCCTAAAGGATTTGAGTCAGATCCAGAGATACGATATCGCTGAGGCACCGGTACTTCCCATGACAGCCCCCGACAATGAAGAACTCATTTCCAACGCGAGCTGATGAATGAAACCTCCTACCACATGGCTTATAATCTTTGGCATCGATATGGATTTCCTTCCAAGCTAAGCTGACAAAATCAAAGAGCCATAGATCATCCATATCTGCAATTCCTTCGCCCCCAAAAATGAGCAGGTATGGATAAAAGAGTTCGGCAGCGTGGTATGTCCTTTCCCAAGGAGTCGGCTCGTTTTCTGAGGTTAAATAGGTAGATACCTTTGGGGCTAATTTATATCCATTCCTTGGTCATCCAGTTCAGGATATTTACGGAGTTGAATCGCTTCTTATTGGGGCCGCCTCCTCCGAATACGATTATTCGATCATTTTCAGAATCGTAATTCATTGTACAGTTCGACCGCGGAGATGGAACATCCCCATTGGTTTTAATTTCACTCCATTACATTGTCGTCGTGTTGAATGACCACACGTCGTTCATGTACACAGACTCTGAGTTAGGTGCAATCCTTACATGCGTATCCTCCGAAGAAAACTATTTAGTTGCCGATCACGCAGCAGCTGTGGCCCCATCTGGGTGCCGGGTGACTATTAGCCACCAGGTTAAGGTGGGCACGATGCCAAGAGTGCTTTTACATCATTTATGAGTCGAAAATGTTGGCTTATAGAATAATTATCAACCTAATATTCCACAGCCCAATTTATATCTTCTATTCATTCTCCAATTCATTCTATGATTCATTCGATTTTTAATAATGCAGTCCTTATATTGCGCTGGCGGTTGGGGTTGGGGTTGGGGTTGGGGTTGGGGTTGGGGTTGGGGTTGGGGTTGGGGTTGGGGTTGGGGTTGGGGTTGGGGTTGGGA
>NW_028282801.1:0-22709 GCF_059751285.1 Brachycentrus maculatus
TGCCAATGAACATTTCGGAACTGATCCAGAATTTAGGAAAATCGCTAAAGTCTCAGAAAAGTGCGAATTCGAACCAATAGACAGCAGTGACACACCTCTGTGATGTGATGACCCCCAACGCTATAAAATCTGTGTTTGACACATTTACCGAGGAGGATAAAGCTGAGCTATTAGAATACATGCCTGATGAGCAAAAGGATGCCAAATATTTATAATCGAATATCCGGTCACCCCAGTTCGCACAAGCCCTTGACGCTTTATCTGATGCTTTAAACAGCGAAAATGCGTTCCCTCTCTTTGCTGAAATGCATCTCGATAGCTTATATCTCAATAGATACTACGGAGTCTAAGCTTTTTGAGGGCCCTTATCATGAAGGCTCAAAAGGATAAACCCAAGGAGGAAGAGCAATAAAAGTGACACATTGCGCAAACACATGAATGATAGCGCATTTTAATCAAATATGAGTATGAACGCGAGTATGAATTTAGAGTAGTCTGCGCCCTATTTGCATTAGAATCGGAATGCATCCCTTTTTATTAGACTGAAACTTGACATTAGACAAGTATATATAATAATATAACGTGATCACTTGAATTTCAGCTCGGCACATATGTCTTCCAGATAAGATTGAAGCATTTAAGTTAGTTTCCAGTTATTTCATGATCTTTGCTAGTGTCGCAGTTCGGGAATTATATTTGGAAGATGGCAAATATTTGTTTGGCGCTCGTTTCATCGATGCTCTTCAGCTGCCTGCTGCTATCATTCGGCTCTTCCAGATCCTTTCGCAACTCTTAACGTATCGTAGCATTGCTGATGTAGTTCAGATTTGAAAGCAGTTTCTATTTTATGAGCATTGCCTGATCCTGACTCTCTTTGGGGGAGAACTGGTGCAGCCGAACTGAAGCATGTTGCGAATCGGAGATGCTCATAGATGAAACAGTGACCATGATTATTAAAGGGAGAAATTTTTATCGTCCCATCTTCGTTTCCAACTGTTGCAACTTATATCAAAGGAATAGTTAATAAACGAACAGTAATGCTATACTAATTCAATGATTGATATCATGGTAGACATAATGGACACAATAGAATTGCATCAGAGGATGAACTTGACCAGATGACATTTTTTCTTGCCTCTTTTGAGGAGGAGATACTTACCACAGAGCAATTCCGTCGTGACTATTTACTGGATGCTAACATTGATATACCCTGCAGGAATTTGCTTATTATTGAGATAAATTGCATTGCCTACCAATTCCCTTCTTGCTTCGTTCTTGCTCTTCGTGAGTCCACACTCGGTTAGTATGTCGCATACTGTGATCGTGTGCTGATAGCCCTAGCTAGAGCCTCTGCTCTGCATTCAGAGCTCGGATACTTCATTGAGGACTTGAGTTCAGCTGCCAAACCTTGGTAGTACTCTTCGAGATGTTCCTCTGATTTGCTCTATGTGTTAGGAATGCGATACTTTGAGGTCTTCGTGGGTGAGCTTCAGCAATTCCTCTTTGACATTTGTATAGGAGCCGAGGTACCTGATGACCCTTTCAGCGAGTATCTTCTGGCCGAGCCTCTTCTCTGCGCTAATTCGATGCTATTTGAGGATTTAGGTAATTCGATGGGGCGAGTACATGGTAAATACATACAGCAAGTTCTCCAGCTCCTCATCGGATGTGCTATACAAATAGTCGTATATTTTGCTGAGGGGAGTGAGCTCGGAGTCTAAGAACAGTGCATTGCCTTCACTTTTCCCAAATTTTTCCCCTGACTTGCTGAGCAGCAGGGGCATTGTAATCCCATAAACCTACTTTGAGTTGCCACTCATTTTTCGGACCAAAGAACATCCATTGACGATGTTACCCCACTGGTCACTCCCTCCAAACTGTATATAGCAGTGGTGATTCTGGTTCAGCACATAGAAGTCGTAGGACTGCAGCAGGGAGTACGTAAACTCTGTAAAGGATATGCTGCTCTGAGACTATAACCTATTTGAAATATGTTCCTTAGCCAAAAGAGAACTCATGGGCATGTTCTTGCCGATGTCCCTGAGGAATGTGAGAATATTCATTTGCTCATAGAAATGCTTATTGTCGATAAATATTGCCCTGCTTTATTGTCTTTTGCTGAGTTTTTGCTTTGGAATTGCCTCATACTACTCAGTGTGGAGGAGATCAGAGTATATCTTGTGGTAGACTGTTTCTATTTGCGTCTTGATCTTGGAAAGGTTCATTGAGACATTCGATTCTTGTAGTAGAGTCCTCTCATTCTTCTTGCCACTTGGGTCTCCAATCTGCCCAGTTGCGCCCCCAACAGAAATATAGGGCGCAAATCCAAGTATAATTAGATCCTGGCCATCATGATGATCGATACTAAATTCCCCAAATGCAATGAGCTTGCTGTTGGATCGTACCCGCAGTAAACACTCAACTTTCCATCATTTTTTTAGTTTAATTGGTTTAGATGGCCAGCGTCACGTAGTGCCTTGGATGTTGATTGGTAGCATAATTCTGTCTATATCTCTGTGAATAGTACTTCGCTCCTCAAATAAGGACATTAATGAATATGATGGCTCAGTAGGCTGTGAAGGCGATGCCTGGGAATAAGAATAAAATGAGCGGAGGCCTTTCGATAACAGTTTGAGAAGCATGGTTGATATAACTGCAGTTTAATGATATGTAAGAAAAATGATATATATTAAATAATAGCATAGGTTCGATATAGATGCAAAGATGATAATAGACTTGTGCAATCATTTTATGATAAGTACTTGGACTTTGTTCTTGAGTTCATGTAGCTTTATCTAATTCTTCACGTTGGCTCCCATTTTTTAGTTTCCTCGGGCTTCATAATCGAAATTTTGCACATTCCCAGCAGGTTCGGGTTTCCATTAGACTTGCTTTCCAGGAGAACTGGCAGCTCCTCAATTATGAAGTTGTTTTATGTAGCATTCGACTGATCTTTCAGTTTCTACTGTTTGGTCTTCTTGCTGCTTTTCTATTTCTTGCCGTTCATTTTTGAGGCTGGCTGAGGCAGAAGGCTCACTGTCTCGGGGCCTGTCAGAACCAGCATAATCTGTTCGACAGCTTCTCCTGAGTATTCCTCGCTGCTGATGTTCTTGAGAAGAATGTTCTTGCCGACCAGCCGCACATTAAAGGCTGCAGAGAGCTCGGGGTAGGTAACAGGGTCCTCGAGGCTGGTATTTGAATACTATGGGCTACACAGTTTCCATTGCATTTTGATCTTCGAATAAGGTATTTTGAGCTTTCGGCACGCTCGAAGCAGGATCATCACGAGGAGTTTATTACTCAAGTCATTGCTCTCACCGAAATTGCAGATATAAGGGAGCATTGTGGTGACTGACGTGTGTGCATTGCCGCCGGCAGTCGCGAGTGCTAAAGGCTGCGAGTTCTTGATGCTATGAACCGCGGTGGCCGCCGAGTTGAGATTGCTGCTGTTAACATTTAGAGGCGTGTCGGAGGGGAGGAGGGATAAGTTTTATAATGTCCGCTTGATGGTCGAGTAGCCTTAGGTGATGAGCTTCTTGATGTAATGCTCGGTTGGTAGTTTCAGCGCATACCTATGGCCAGAGTAGTATTATTTGTCATAAGGCTGCTCGTAAAAGTAGTTAAGGGCACTACCGTTCGCTATACTGACCAAATCTTCCAGATATTTTTTGAGGTTTTATCGAGTGCTATTAAAATTGCTGGCCCTCTTGATCATCTCCAGTGACAGCGGCTCGTTGTTCACTTAATGTTTTATGTCAAGCATTTTGAATGCGTAGGGAAGCAGCTCAATCAGCCTTTAGAGATGTTCCACCGAAGGATTCTCCACAGTTTCAAAGTGAGCAGGAGAGCTATTTCGAATGGGAACTAAGCTGCCGCTGATTTATTCATACTCAGAGACTATTTTCTAGTAATGAGCAAGGAGGTCATCAAGATATTCTTCCTCCTCGAGTGTAATATTGTCCTTCATGTTGATTTTCCGATAAAGATCGATCATGTAGTGGTCTGCGGCAGGCAATTGATCCTGGAGCACACTCTAAATGACCTCGCTCCTCTCCAAGTACTTTATGCTGTCAACAATGCTCTTCATCTTCACAGTGTGCCTGACCATCCTCATGTCGGCCAACTGCTCTATTTTGGTGCCATAGTACACGATCAGAAACTTCTTGATGTCGTTGACAAGCTACTTCTGGCTTTCCTAGATTGGCCTCTTATTCAACGCATCATTCAAACAATCAGGCTCTTCCGAACACGACTCCCTTTTGAAGTTGCCGACTCCAGAAGCATTTAGGCTGATATTGCTGGCCATGAAATTGAGAAGTACTGGCTTCGTATGAGACTATCCATTATTTATATTTGCATGGTGAGCGATGGTTGTGTGGGTGTTAAGAGGCTTGGCGCTCGTGAGGTTGTTCATCGTTGTATACCCTTGTTCATCTGCCTCTAGCTCCTCTATTATCCCATACTTCTTCATATCTTAAGCGATGTCATAGACTTGTAGCTGATACTCCCCGCTCAATTCGCTCGCAGCCAATAGGAGTGATGGGTCATTAATGGTGACAATCAGATTCACATGATAGCTGTTGGGTTTATTCTTCTCGAGTAGCTCCATTAAGGTCAACTTATGTGAGCTATTTCCGACATAATAGTTAAAGAAGATGTTCAGTTTCTTTTTTGTAGCATTGCAGTCATTGTTTATTTGAGTGCTCGTCGGCAAGACCATTTCACTACTGTTTTAACCAACTTTGAGAGAACTGCCCGCACTCAGAAGAGGAGGGTTGAGTGAATTCAGAGCAGTCTGGGTGTTGAGAGAGTTTATGTAAGTGTTTGGTAGCAAATTACTCGTGTTGGCGCAAGCATTGTGACTGTGTTGGTACATGTTTGTCACGTTTGCTGAGTATAAGGAGTCATTCTCTAACAGTTTGTTTAAATGATCCAAGGCTCCTTTAGCATTTTGTATGCATATCAGATGGTGCTTGCCTTAAACTGGCATACAGTAGTTCACGAGTTCCTTCAAATTGATCCTATTGCTGGGCTTCGTATTCAGTGTGGCGGCCGAGTGTAATGAGAGATTGGCAACGATGATATTGTTCCAGACTTACATGACTCTTTCCGGGATGGAAGCCATCTATTTGTATTACTGCTGGTCCTCTATTCTGATTTCGTATAGTGACTTTTTGAGGAACTAAAATATCTCGATTATTCTCTATTATTTTTTCGCGTATTTTTCTTCGTTGCTCAAGGAGTCGCAGAACCAGTTCAGCAAGAAGCTGTCGGTCTCCAAAAACTACTCATTGGCCAATCCATTCTTCTTCCTTTTCTTGAGCTATTAGTAGGCGCCGATGTCTTCGTTGATCTTGTTGATCTTTTGGAGGAGTTTGTCTGCCGGGATATCTTCAGCACATGCACTCACTAGTTATTACTTTTTCGAGCTTATTTAGTGTTCCAAGCTCGTGATGATGATGTTGATTTTTCTCTTTTCTGTCAGAGTCTTCTCTCCGAAAGCCATCTTCACTGAGTGATCATATAGCAGCATTTGCAAGTAATCGCGATAAGTCTCCGAGAAGGATCCATTTAAAGATAGGCTAAAGCTGATGACTGGCGAATCAGAGCCATAAATGATGACTCGATTTTATATTTACTGTTTGCGCTGCCTCATCACTTTTTTGAACATTTAGAAATCATTTCTGGACAGCTGCTCTTCTTAGCAAACTGGAGAGCCGATGAAAATAAGCCCGTGCTTGAATCTCTGAACTTGTTTCTCGATGAAGCGATATGACTCGTTCTTGAACTGACTTTTAGTCTTCTTCTATTTGGGTTTCTCGGCTTCTTCTTCTTACTCCTTTTTTTAAGAAGAGTTTAACTTGGGGTAGGAGTCCAGAATGTTGATGGAACCCGACTCAAAGCTATTTCGAGACTCTCTCTCGTCTCCTCGCACTTTCGCCTCGAGCAGCTTTACGAGTATTTTGTGTTCATCTTGGATCACCAGAGTTTGCCCAGAAAATGCGGAGTCTATGAAGTAGTCTTCCCCATCAGCTCCCTCAATCATGATCTTGCTGGTTCCTTTGTAGTTTTCACAGAAATGCACACCCTTCACTCTAATGAAAGGAGCAAACTTTTCCCAGCCTGGAATTTTGACATCATTTAGTTCGAAAACTTTTTCGAAAATGGCTAGAATATCGTTGGCATCTTTGATCGGAGAAACACCAAGCTCTGATCTCCACAGATTTACGAATCGGATATACGATAACTCATCGAAATTGTTTAAGTAAAGTAACATGCCGGCAGTCAGCACACAGTCAATCAAGCATAGTTATTTCTCTTGTTTGGATTATTATATTTTAGTCTTAATCGACTCTTCGGTGATCATCGATGCGATTATTTCTTTGAAAGTATTACTGGACATTCTTGCCTCCCGATATTTTTGTTCGAGGGAGTCCTTCTTTTGCCTGATGATTTTGATTTGCTCCTCAAGTGCGTTCTTCTCCTCTTCGACTTCCTTCTCCTCCTTCTGCTTGAGAAGAGTTTATTGCTCCTTGACGAGAGTTTAAATTTACTTGTGATACTTTTCGACCTCCTGCTGAGATTAGTTGAGGCTTTCACTAAAAAGTTCTCTCTTTTTCGCACAACTTTCATATTAGCCTATCTTCTCTGACAATTTTTCATGGCAACTTTACACCAGAGTCGTCGCATTTTTCAGCAGCTTCAAATAGTCCGCATATTCGCAACTATACTGACTATTCTTCAACGAGTTGTAGATTTTCGTACAGTTTTCCATTACTCTCATGTATATTTATTTGCTGTTGGTGCTCTCGTTGTTGGACGCATTGTAGTTTTAGCAGAACTGCTCGATCATACTCTCGCTGATTGACGTGAGAGTGCTCTCATTGAATTCATGCCACATAATTTGCATATTCTTTAGCAAGGAGCCGTTTTTATGACAATTTAAGAATGCGGTTGTGATGCTACTGTTGGCGTCGGCTTTGTTATCTGTGGAGGAGCGAAGAGGAACTATAAAGTGAGACCTTTGGCCGAATTGTTCATTGATAAAAAATTATAAGTATTGATTGATTTTGGTTTGGATTTCTGCAGTTCTTTGGGATTCGTAGTTGATGTTGTGCTGCTGAGAAGATTGTTCGTAAGAGGTTTTTGTTTTGGGGACATTGGGAGGGTTATTGTTACTATTAGCATTCTGGGCTAGCTGTGCCTGTTGCTGGTGCTCAATTTACTTGTACACCACATCCTGAGCAATTTTTACTAGTTTATTTCTCACTTTCTCCCGGTTATCCGCACTAATTTCGAAGTTGTAGAAATCTCTGTTCAGCGTGCAATCCATTTGGTACCTGAACTATTCTGTCATATTTGTTGGGCTCGCGTAGATGCAAGCCTCCAATTCGTGTAGCACGGTCGGGAGTACATGATTCTCCCCGATTTTATCATTAATTTCATGGAACATGAAATCGTTCATAAAGCAGGTCAGCTTGCAAATGGACTTGCAGCCATTGGAGTAAGGAGTTACAATAATAAGATGACCTCTTTCGTGAGTGAGAACTCGATAAATCTTAATCATTTCTTCGACTAACTCGTCAAACCAGATGGGTAATGGGAACTTGGTCTTCTCCTCATTGATCGATTGGATGGCGTTGTAAATTTCCTCGATCCCGACACATTTGGGAATATACTATTTGGATGGGCAATGGAAATCAGTGAAGATGAAGTGTTGACTTGTTATATTTAGATGTTCTTTGAATTTCAAGAGAGTCTATTTCTTGATTTCCTCAGCAAGGGTCTTTTTATTTTCTGACTTATTCATTTTGTCACTGAATACCCTCAGGACTTCGTGGGCCCAAAACTCCGAGAAGTACTTGTTTGAGTTGATATCTTCCGGCAGATTGGAAGACTGGAAAATTCCTGTCAAAATAGAGCAGATGTCTTGAATTTTCGGCTTAAGGATGATCCTTTGGTTTCTGCTTTCAGGGGACTTGCAGTTGAGAGACTCGGACATCTATTTGACCAGCATGAAGATGTTGATTGTTGAATAGATTATGTTATCACCGTTGTGGCATTTGAAGACATTGAGGCTATCGCTGTCGTTTTGTTAGGGCCAAACATTGCTGCCCCAAGTCTCCACGATGGGACTAAAGATCGATAACAGTTTTTCTTTGGAACTGGCGGATGTCCTCATGATGTTGGCGCGCGCAAAGAATCTTTTGAAATCGTTTCCTTCGAGATTATTCTGGTGATATTATTTAAGGACCATTGATAGCCTGCATTGCCTCAACTTCATAAAATCGCCCTTCTCGTCATAGGTTCCTCTTTCGTTCGCGACCATCCTCAAGTACTCTATAGATGGTAAAGCTTGTCCAGTCAAGCTGACATCGTCAACAAACACATGCACTTGTTTGGCCACATCAATAGGCTTGAAACAACATTGGTTTTTTGCGCCCTGAATTTTAGTCAGGGGGTATATCATTTGGTGCCTAATGTAGTACTGATCATGGGACTTCAGTTTGATCGAATAGGTATCGAGCCGGGCCGAATTGTTTTTGCTATAGATCTGGAGAATAGATTTCTTTCCTGAGTCATTCGGGCCTGCTATTATGATAGGAGTGTTTGTAAATTCACTGAGCATGGCCATGTAGCTGAACTTAATAGACTCCTCTGTGTTTACTCGCATCAAGTATGGCTGATCGATAAAGAGCTCGCTCTCAATGAATTGGCCGAATATCTTCAAATTGTAGGTCAACAGATTGTTTGGCTCCCCTAACTCCGGTCCATTCACGATCGAAGTTCTCGCTCTTTGATCTTTGATTGAGTATATTTCGAGCCCTGACCCCGGGTAGACTGCTCCCTTGAGATATTCTTCAGCGAAGTTAAGCTTGAAGATCTCGGTTATATACTTTTCAAACTTTTCAGCATCCTCGGGCTTTATCAGTCCCTACAACGTCCACACAACGACCCATACTGCAAATTTTTACAATGTCTTCTTATTATCTTTTTTATCCTTCTCTCTTATGGTTTCCCAGTTCATTTTGAACACCGCTTCCACAATCTTTGAGCACTGGTAGGCTAACTCAAAGGGAGTAATCGCAAATAAGCAATCCATAGATTTGATTTTGATGTTTCCGTTTGAGGAAAGCTTGCTGATCAAACTGTTTAGCTGCAATGCTAAGTATTCGATATTTTCAGCCAAAAGAGGGATTTTCTTGTTTGTCTTTTTAAAGTACTTGATTTATATTTTGTCTTCGTTTCGATAGCCCTCCCTGCAGCCTTCCTCATAAGTGACACAGAACGGCCTTTCAATTAGGTCCTTTATCATAGTTGTAAACTATCCTTGCTTCTATTTTATATAGAGAATGCTGTGATCGATCACCATGGTCGGAGGGGCAGTCATCATGCTTTAAGTTTCGCAGAAGATCCTGAATTATTTTGTCTGCAGGGGTCTTACAGAAACCAGAAAGTCAGTGCCCAGACTGGAGAAGTACTTGAAGTAATGGTTGTTGATGATGCCATCCAAGACCAGCCATTTGTCGGTTCTTTCAGGAAATATTAGTGCCTTTTCGATTATGCCTTGCTTTCTTTAGTTTCTCGAAATGAATTCAGTGTTCCTCAAAGCGTGATAGTAAACTTTCTCTAAGCCGATTTCGCGTGACTTACTCAATGAGATGATTTCACGGGCTAAATTAATGCATTAGGTTTTGCCTGATAGCGCCCTACCCACGACAACAACTTTTTTACAGGACGGAGTGCTCTCAATGATCTTGCAAAGCCTGGATGCATTTTCAATTATCTGGATATCAATGTCTCTGCCCCCAAGTAGGTTTACTATTTCGTCTAAACATTGGGTTGACAGCAAGTTATCATCAGCTACAGTCTTCTTATGCTTGAGGCGTGGCTACTACTGATCAAAAGTATACATCTGAACAAAGTTAGCCAGAAGGTTTCGATCCTATGGCCCTAAATAGTTCAATAACTTATTCGAGATAATATCAAGAATGCCTTTTCTTAATTACTTTTACTATTTGCTCAGGTTCGGTTTCTCGATCGACTCCTCAAAAACCTAGTAGCTAAACTTGTCATCAATTTCGCAGTATAAGTCCGAGCCGAACATGTTTCTGATAGGCTTCATTATTTATAAAATAGTCTCTGCGACTTTGCTGTTTCTGAAGACCGCTTCTGAGCTCACTGCCAAGATCTTCGCAAAGTTTGGTTTCACCAGCTGAATCACCCTGAATTCACTTTTTATGTGTTCCAGGTGGGCGCTGCTCGAGTTGAAGGGATTCAGATCAACAAAGAATGACGGTACGGACAATTGAGAAGATGTCAAACTATACCTGTTGAGTTGAATTGGGCTATTCTCGTTTATGCACTTCTCGATGAACAGCAATCGCGAAGCCAATAAGGATACTAATTCGATATCTTAGGAGCTCACGCTGAGGTGGCACCACAGACTTTGGGAACATGCTCCTGAAAGTATTCGATCTACTATCTTTTATGGAGTTTGGCCTTTTAAGTGGAAACTTCGAAACAATTGTCCAATCATACCCGCGAAGTTCTTGAGAGTTTCGTGGGAATATTTACCAGTCACCAAAGTCGTCCTGTTCTCGGTGATGGCTTGGGCCAAATGCAAGTAGGATCTCTCTGTCTAAGGGGTCAGGAACCCATAGCCTGTGCATCCCAGAAATTACCCTCCGTAGGTAAGTGTGTTTCCTAATATCTTCATGAACAATTTTTCATGCATATTGCCAGTGCCATCGCAGAGTTTAGGCGTCCTGCCCCATTCATATGAAGACAATGAGTTAGTGTTTTGGGCATTGAAATGCTGAGTCTTTTCTCGGAAGTAGATCGCCTGCATAATGTACTGCTGCATTTTTTTCATACCGACTTTGTTTTTTACTTCTGTTTTCAAGAGGTTGTAGATTTAGTCTATTTGGTCGTTTTGGATTTTAATCCACTCTGCAAGAGTGCCCAACGGTTCAGCACAAAGGTAGGCATCTTCTGCCAAATTGACCCAAACAATATGGTCGAATGCTAGGACAACTTGAGTGACGTTCTGTCGGTAAATCTCTTATCTTGTTTTAGGCTTATTGTTTGATTTGATGGCATCCAAAGTGGCTTTCACGGAGTCAAAACTGACTTTCAAAATGTCAGAAGGAGCCTTCGAAAGATCAGGAGAGATCTTGGCAGGATCCGAAGCTGTCCTCGTGAATTCATACAAGACCTTCTTGATGGTGAGCACTAAGGACTTTTTCCATGCCTATTCACAATTTTTTAAGATCTATTCGATTTCTGATACTATTTTGGATGTTATTATCACCTTGTTGACTTTAAGTTACTCTCCGTCCTTGCTAACAACACTCTGTAGAATGTCTGTTTATTTTTCGATATTGATGGCCGATATGTTCTCATAGATGAGGCTGACTAGTTATGAGTTCGATGATGTTATTTTGTGCAGCTGGTCGGTCTTCTTGATGATGGACATGAGCTCCTCATCAGTGAAATAAAAGTAGTGCGAGAAGATGCTCCTTCTCTTCTATAAGAATTATTACACGCCCTTTTTTATTGATTACAATGGCGCATTGGCCTTTGAAATCGATTTAAGCATAGTCTTCGAGGGATTGGCTCCCCTCACTTCGTCTTCCATTCTCTTGGACCAGCTATTTTCAAGAGTGATCAATTTTATAATTTTTTTCCAATGCGTTTCCCACGTGTTGAAGTCTTTCGATTATTTGGTGAGTTGCTTTGAGAAATGCCTTTGGGGGTCGAAGAGCTCTTCAAACTTCTCCCAGTTTTATCCAAATATTCGATAGGACTCCAGAATTTCCAGAATATACTCGTAATACTTAATGAGGACTTTGGTTTACTTCTGAATCGGCTCGGAGTATTCATGCTCGAAGATCTCTAGTAGCGATTACAAATGGTGATTGAGCTCGGTAAAGGCCTGCTCATTGCTGTCCAGGAGCACCATCTCTTTCTTTTTATTCACAAAGTCGAGAGATAGGTTGCTAATGTAAGTTCTGAGGATGGTGTGCAGGCTGATTATTTCGGCCTATTTCTCCGACTTCTTCACCAGAAACTCAATGTTCTATTTGTAGTATGAGACTTTATTCTCAATGAGCCACTCAATCGTGTATTTGGGATCATCGGGATTGCTGAATGGGCCTTATTCCTCAGGGCCAAGTTCAATTCGATCTTCCATCGCATATGCAAGGTCCTTCGATATTTACTTCCACCCTTTTTCATCTAAGCTCTTGCTCCGCAGGGCTTTGGCCAAATCAATTAGACTTTAAAAGGAGTTCATATTATTCTTGAGCAATAAAAACGATTACTCCCTCTTTTATTTAATCTCGCTCTCCCCAATTTTGAAGACTCTCTCATTGTAGATGGCCAAACTCTCGATCATCTTCTCATGCTCGATGTTTCTGTAATGGATCGGATACAGCTCAACAATAAACTAGCTCCACTCCTTTTTACAGAGCCAGAGCTCATACAGTCCTTGAATTTTGCTGTAGAGAGTGTGTGCAGCACTGAAGTTTGTTTCTGGTAGGATTAGTTCAGTTTAAATGTTGGTGATGTTGTTCGCTTGCTTTTCAATTTACTGAATGGATGGGAGGATGTTCGCTATCTTCGATAATGTCTGCTCGATGTTATCTTCCGAAAGCTCAAGCTACAGCTGCTCGAATTTAATGGTCATATCCTTGATATTGGATTTGGTCTTGGCGATGGTCTGCTAGATGCCCTTTTTGAATTTGGAGAGCCGTTGGTCGAACATGGCATTAGCCTCATCTACTTTATTCTTGAGCTGGGCAATAGCCGCCATGACATTGTTCCTATTTATCTTGTGGGCATCGATGTTTGTCTTTTTATTTTAATCCAATAGGATGAGGAGCTGCTTAATTTATTTGCCCTTTTCGGTGATCTATTCTAGCTAGTCTGAAGCACTTTTGACAGCCTTCGTGAAGTCTAAGAAGTTCTCCTCATTCGGCAATATGTCGATCGATTACAAGAGATTCTTAACACTTTTCTCAGTACTCTAGCACATGGCCTTCAAATATGGTGGTAACAGGGTGAATAATTTGGTAAGGGAATCCTCAGCCACAGTGGTCATCTTTTTGCGCATCATCGAGAAATCGAACCTAATCATTCCACACCCCTTATCTGGTAGCTTTTCCATCTGCTCATTGTCGGCTCTCCACTCGATCGTGTATTGTGAGAGTTCGGCGATTGTGCTTTTTTTGATAATGTCTTCGATTGGCCCCATTTCAATGTGCTTATTATATATTTAGAGAAACTTCGTGAGCTCCTTCTCTTCCTTGCACACATCTTTGAAGTGCTCCTCCAGACATGCTTCAATTTCGCAAAGCATGCTCTGATGGTAAGGTGACTCCTCAATCAAATTCCTGAGGTTGTTATACTTATCTTATTTTGCGATCAGCTGATTCTCGCTGTTTCTGTACCTCAAAAAGGCTTCATGATCGATTAGCTTTTGATGCTTGGTTGTAATCTACTATACGCTTTTATTAATGAGGATTTTAAATGTACTCAGAAATTCCTATTTGCTGGGGTTCCAATTTATGCCACCGCCTTCGGATTGAGACTGAGGAGGTTCAGCGGCGAAAATTATAGTTACCCAATCTTCCTTCAAATTTCCCTCGAGAATATCTTTCAGTTTCTCCAGTATCAAGGCCAACCATCTCTTGATCATTTCGATTTTTGACTAAACGAAAATTCTATCCGCCAAACTGATGAGCTTGAACACTCTCTTGTATTGCTTCCTGAGGATGGCTTCTTGGCTATAGACATACCCCTATTTGTTCTTATTCTCTTCATTTCCGCTTAGCCCTGATATCTTTATTTTGTTGTTCTCTTTGAATTGCCTGATTTATTCTCCAATTGCCTCTTCTAACTTTATGACAATCTGCCGCTCGATTTCGGTAAATATTTGCATGATGTTGTTTTTGAGATACTCGTTCGAGGAGAGCAGAAACTCTTTCCAGACTAACTAGTTTGCTTCGATCGGAAGGGCAATCTCTGACAGGTTGATACAACAGAATTGAATTTACTTGAGGCACTCTCGGGGGTAGTGCGAAGTCAGGAACATCTTTTCAGAGAGAATGTTTGAGATGGTCTTCATATAGTGCCTTTTCATTCTGTTTTTCCAAATCGTAAAATTTTTGCTGATCTTGTACTGGTTGAAGAAGTCGATCTTTTGGAGCTTAAAGTAAATTTTCTCATCCGACAGCCATTATTCCTTGGTGAGGAACTCGGCTTCCTTTTCATGGTAAAGAGTGACTCCTTGGCTGCTGATGGTCATGTATTCGTTGTGATTTCTCTTCGCATATGAGATAATTTGGTAGTCGTAGGGATGGGAGATTCTGTTTAAGTAGAAGAAGTCTTCAATCATCTAGGGAAAGGCTTCGTAGAATGCAAATATTTCATGAGGCCTTAGGTTGTTCTTCGATTTTATTTTCGAATCCTCTAACAATGATTTTGCCTCTTTCGACAACTTTTCCACCACAACTTCCGTGGGCTTGACCTTTTTCTTATCGAGGGCTGAATTCGATTTGGCTAAGCCCTTAATTCCTGTAAGCAGTTGCTTGGGGGAATTTAGAGATTCCACCAAGGCCTCTTGAAATATTTTGGGCTTAAGTACATTACTCGAGCCGCCGTTATCAGTTTCCAGCATAAAATTATGCTTTGGGGGCTTTTGGCTCAAATTCTGGTACAATCTCTTCTTTAATGATTGGTTTTCCATTTGTTTCTTTAAATGCTTAATTATTTATATATCGAAATCGTCTCTTGCTATATATTCTCGATCGATTGATTATATAACTTCGAAATCCATGCATTCGAAAAAGGCATCATAAAATCCCAGAGTAACTTTATTTTATTTATATCTAGTCTCATGCTTCTTCATGCAAAAAACCAATCTAGCCCAGAATCAAAAAATCAATCAGCTCTAAATCATACTTCGAAACTGTGATCAAATAGGTGGAGCGCAAACGAGTCTTAGCAACTTCTTAAATCGAGAGGGAAAAAAACAAACTGAAAGAACTGCAAAGTCATTACATCTATCGGAAGAGAATCATCCCTTACCAGTGCAGTCTTGCCCATAGTTTGAAACATGTCTCCACATTTCATCTGCTGAAGCGCAATGATAGAATGAAATATACATTTGACGAAAATAGCCTGAATGTTATACATTATGTGGGTAAGAATGCAATAAAGAGGGCATAACAGAATGTTTTGAAAACGGATGGAGGGACTAAAGTCACAAAAAACAAATTCAAATAATCTAAGTATCACCAAAGCTTTTATGAAAGAAAAGAAAAATGGGAGCTGATTATGAGTTCCTAAGAAAGAAACTGCCTGTTGTTCGGTCAAGAACTTAAATTTGGGAAATAGTTTCGACTGAAGTATATGTCGAAATAGTAAAAATAAAAGCTCTAAAGGCAGATGCATAAGAATCTCGAGAAAGGCAGCAAAAATTGTTTGCGAAATAGGAAAAACTAATTAGCAGAGCTTTAAGGTCGATCGAATTCAAATAAATGCATAATGAAATTCAGAAATCTGCGTTGATATTTATGTGTAGATGTACGCGTATAATTGCATATGCCTGTATGAGCATGTCTATGCATATGTGTATGCGTTGATTATATTCGTATTCATAAGTTTCATGAATAAAGGCTATGACCGGCGGTACTGCGAGTAGTTCCAAAATAGTCTGACGTATGAAAAAGTAGACAAAATATGGAAAGTCTTTCGATAAGCTGGCAACTCCCTCGAAGGTAAAATTCATAGAAATGTAAGTTCTATATTGACGGCAGACATTTAAGAAAGTAATGATAAAGCAGGGCATAAAAAATGAGAAGTTCCTGGATAAACTTTTCGATCGGTTTCGCTTCGAAAAGATAGCATAAGTAAAGACCCTCGAGAGATAAAAATAAAAAGATGAAACTATTGATCTCCAAGATTTTGTCATTGGTCTGATCTTGATTTCTCTGATCATCTTTATCGATAAAGTCAAATGTACTCTGTCCAGCATAATTAGATATCTTCTATCTGACTGATCTCGATGAAGACGGGTGTCTCAGTCTCGAGTAAATCGAAAACATGATTTAAAGAATCGAAAAAATATTCAGCAAGTAAAATTCTGCAGCCAAAGTCGACAGGTAACCCTTTCATAAATGCAGTCTGTCATTGCTCATCGATATGGCACATAAGAAGGCCCAAAGAAATTATAAATAGATTCTCTTTCTTCTGTATAAAAACAACCCAGGCCTCGAAAATGATGAAGGAGGCCTCATCACTGGTGAGTAATTTGTCGAGGCCTTAAGCGGATCCTTTGATTTATACACCCAATAAAAATTTATACCTTTAAACCTGTCCCTGGCTGAAGTCATCGTAAGTCTCTGCTAATTTAGTAAAACGTGGGGAACGAGCTGACCATAAAGATTAACGAGTAAAACAAAAACGAGTTCATAAAATTTCGGAAGGAGCTCTACATAATTTTAGAGAAGAACAAAGAAGCGAACAAGGAAGTATTGAAGTATCCTTGGAAGGTTGAAATCATCAAGGACAAGAAAGTGACATAAATTCTGCCTTATTCTGAAAAGATATTCGAGAAGTAAAAGAAAGTCGAAAAGATTGGCAACAAGAACAAGTCGCAGTTTCACAAAAATGATTACAAAGAAATGTACGATCAAAAAAGTTCAGAGCAGACTCTCTAGTCCTACCGTAATCGTTTCGTAATTCAGGATCCAAAGTCAAGAAGATGATAGAAACTAAATAAGACCCAAGGCTGAACATTAAATTCGATAAGACCGTCCGGAAATGATTGCAGCATCCATTACACACACACATTCATACATAGACATGCATACATAGAATAAGATTCACAGACATATATACATAATAGAAGTCACATATCGTCGAATAGTCTGGTAAATTTTTCAAGTGCATCCCCCTTGGATTTCATAATTTTGGGTTTGATGATGATTTCCAATTATTTTCTGCCTTCCTTGAAGCTATATTTGACAAATAGGCAGATGCTGCAGAGATAAAAGGCCAAATATTTCTCAGTGTCAAGCAAGCTCCTTTAAATATTATGATGCAAATTCGCAAATATTTTGACCTTGCTGTATCCCCAAGCAGTCATCAGGAAAGGTATCCAAAACTCATCCCTGTCTTTGTCCCTCATGCCCTTCTTGAGCATTTACAGAATACTGCCACTGATGCTCGCACACTGTAACACTCTATTGCTGATTGCATTCATGAGTATTGCTAGAGGGATGTTCTTATTGATCCCGATAACCTTCTTTTCCATCGATTTTAAATTGTCCCTAATTTTGATACTATTCTGTATGCTCTTATACTCGGCACTTCTCGTGAGCATCCTCTCCAAGCATTTCTCAATTTAGCGATAATGCTCAGCCGAGGCATGGTCATTGCCGACATTGGCGTAGAACACGAACATGAGCTCATCAATTTGGAGATGCTTGATCAGTTTGCAGAGCTGCTGCTAGCTGAGAGTTACTCTATTGATCACATTGAGAGTGTCCGTGGAGAGAGAGAGGTCGTGCGCCAAGATTTACTAGCTCACTCGCTACTTGAGCATTTTCTGAATGGAAATTAGCTGGCGCAGCTTGTGCAGCTTCGATTTATGCTGCATGAGTTCGTGAGGAGTGAAGCTGCCGCCGTGTCTGTTGCTATTGATAGTGGACATCCACAGGGCCTGCTCGGCTTGGATCAACAAAAACTACTTTTCCTCCCAGTTGTGGCTGCTCGCCATCACTTGCTTCATGCAGTACTGGTACTTCTAAATGGGAGTGCTATCCTTTGGGGGCATGATCTTCCTGACGTCGATGCGGCTGCTGGTCAGATCGGCGCTGGCTGTCAGGATACTGCTCCATGTTCCCTCGGTTATCCGATTGTCTAGGTACAAGTAGTGAATGAGGTAGAGAGGTATTCTGCTGATTTACGAGTAGATTGTGTGCTTCAGTTCTTTCGCGCTGAGAAACTCGAGCTCCTTGTAGAGGGTCACTACTTGGATGAGGCGGGGACTGACGTATTTCGGGAAGAGCTAAGAATATCTCTAGAGCTTCTCTGTCACTGATTTGCTGCCCTTTGAGTTTCTGGCTAGCAGGCTGAAGAATATGGGCTCTTCAAGCACCTACACTTCATTCCGTTGAAGCTCGATAATTTCAGAAGGCGTATACCTGCATAATTAGTCAACTTCGATAAACATTTCGATCGTTTGAAGGAGCCAGCTGATGTACTTGGATATCTTCTTATTCACAAGGGGGCTGAATACGTGTGATTGCATTTGAGTTGCGGATGCTTTAAAGAGCCGGCATAATCGATTGAGCACCATCTTATAATAAACAAGGGTTTGTTCCTGGATTTACTCGATGGCTTTATGGTAGATAGGTAGCAACAAAATGCTGATAAATTAAGCGACTGATTGGATCAACATGTTCTTATTGTCACTCCCTGTGTTCCTGTTGTGACTCCATGTGTTTCCCGTGGCATTTAAGCCCTGATCGGGAGTGTTCCTCTGATTGAGAGAGTCAGTCTGATACGAAAACTGGGAGATGATGGTTTATATTGCCTTGAACATTGCAGACTATTGATTCTTCTGCATGAGACTGAAATCTTCTCTGAAGAATAGATCTGCCTTGATTTCACTATCCTCTCTATTCACGTTGTCTCCATTATCATGTTCATAATTCATGTATTGCCTGCTCCGATCTCTACGATCAATAGTACTACCTCTCCGATCAGTGACACTGCCTCTCCGGTGTTTATTCTAATAGCCATGATGGAGATTCGACATCGTGTAAACATATTCGCCCTCGACATCACTATATATTTGCAGCAGCATCTCTAACACTTCCTGCTGTGTCACTTGCTTACCATTCTAGTTCATTTATTCGCATAGAGACCGCAGATTACAATTTGTTTTGATTGTCGCCTTGGAAGATCCATTTGTATCGCAGAGCAGCATGCACAATACATCAATGTTTCGCAGTTTAATGAGAGGGTAAAGATAATCTTTGTGGGTGTAAAGAAATTAGACGCATGGGCTCCACATTGAAAATTAGTCTATGCAAATAGTGTTATGGGCATATCGGGTGTCGTGTATCGCTTTCTTGGCACTGAGGGAGTTGGTGTATGGAGGCAACATGTAAAGGGAGTAGTCCTTGGTATTGATCATGAAGGAGTTGCCATTCGCCATCTGCTCTTACCAGATTATGGAGACTTCTTCCTTGTTATTGCTCACTTTGGTGAAGAGAAGGAGAATGATTGTTTTGGAGTAAGCCACAGCAACGAGCCAGTTGTGCTGGGAATATGTGAAGTCGATGACTTTGAGAGAAATCGGCTATTTTTGGCTGATGATTTACCGGGTGCTTTTGTCATATGAAGTGTGCAGTTTCCTCAGATGCTCCAGATCAGGCAGATTGGTAGTTTCCACGTGCACTATTTTGCTGCCACTTACATCCAAGTACAGTCTGCTCCCATTACTCAAAAACACTAATAAATTAGCGGCTTTCGTTTCACCAGTCTGGTTCTTCAAGAGTTCAAACCGGCGAATCACGAAAGATTTTGAATTCAAATGCATAAATAAATGCTCCCCGATTTCTATATATAATTCCTACTAGGTGATGTTTCTGAGCAGCAGCGGGGGACTCTCGTACATGTGCCATGATATCTTCTCGAGCACTTCCTTGGGGGGCTGTTATATCGAGTAAATCTGAATGACGCGATGGGCTTCAACTGGCCTGCTTGTGGGCAGACTGGTTTCAGTGAGGGAATAAAGCAGGTTGTTGTCTCGATCGCACTTGAGCTGAATAGCCTTTTCCGTCTTTTTAGCAAACAAGTATTGCAGATCCTTGAATTTTTATCTGATTTCTTCCATGTATGTCAAGGAATTGAGTTTACTTTCGAAGTTTCTCCTGCGTCCGGTCATTGATTTGGTTTGGAATATATAGTTCTGAATAGAATAGCTCCGACTCTTTTGGAAGCATCGCCACTCTGGCTTCATTGATAATCTCCCGATTTTATTCTCATTCGACATGTAGTATATCGTGCCACTGTTCGACATCTGAAATAACTTGCTAATTTCGCTCGGCATGTTGACCCTTATATTCAAACTTTTTACCTTCGAAAGTGTGAACTACTCGTAAGCATAGAACTATAATTGCCAGCTTTCGGAGATAATAAGTAAAGTGTGGTTATTACCGAATGGATGAATTTCCTTGTTCTTGAGCTTGACAAGACCGTCTACTTCGATGGCACTTACATTATGTGCAGGCTTATCTAACTCAAGAATGGCGATGTTGTGGCGATTGGGTTCCTCTTGTTCCCTGTAAAGCTTTGATGACAAGAGGATCAGTTTAGAATGAATTGCATAATAGAAGCAACCGATTTATTTGATATAGCCTTCAATGTAGTGCATTGCATATTCTGGCGGAAGCTATTTTTTAGTCTACTCATAAATCTATGTGACTATTTTGGGAGCTGTCTCATACTTCTTGCCATGAAAATATTGAGTTGGCACCGGGGTGGCCACAGATTTAGGGCTCGATACATAGGAATGGGTTTGATATTTGTCTCTGCTTTACTTATCTGCTGTGCACTAAAGTAGGGCATTGATTTGAGATTTAAATATTTGGTGCATCTCGTTATCAACATCAAAAGAAACCATCTCGCTGGCTTTTTCAGTTGGGTAGTTTTCATTCTGCCAATACGCTTCGGTTGATGCAGTTTCAGGTTACTATTCGTATTTTCGAGTTTAACTTGAGTATTAGATGCTGTCATGGTGTGGTGGTTCGGACTGAGGGACAAACTTGATGGTGCTAGCTGCGGCTGTGCTGAAATAGTGGCTGTTCTTGTTCCTTTTGAGGGATATCTTGAGAGGGTGAGGGCTCATCTGCAAGTTTTACATGATATTCTGTTGCGCGCTTGAACCTATTCAAGTATTTCAACGATTTATGAATTTTAGTGTAAACTCCAAAGCCAATTAGTCTGGGCCAATAATAGCCAATATATTAAATTACTCAATTATATTCTCAATCTATGCCCAATCTATGCTCAATCTATGCTCAATCTATGCTCATATCAATACAGAGTACGATAATAATATAATAAATGAAGCCAACACCAGAACTCGATATAGAATACTCAAGAACACCCTATTTTATCATCGGGCATTCTCAGCACAGTCTTGCGATTGTTCTGCCTGATGAATTTGTTAGCCAACATGCTCTTTGCCACCAACGCATTCGTTTACTGCTGCTCAGGATCGACTCTCAACTTGCTGTTTAGGGCCACATTCGCAACGGTGCTGATATTAGCATTTGATTTAATTTTGCGTTGGCTCTTCTCTCGCAGCAGGTTGCGTTGTGATTAATACTGGAAATGACTTAGATCCGGGGATTGGGCAGAAAGGCGTTGTGGCATGCGAGCCCCATGCTCGACATTTTATCTATTTTATTTCTCCTAGTTCTGCGCTGCATTCGATTTGGTGGCGTATATGCATCTGTCGCTTGCCTCCTCCGCTCGATCGACTATTTAGTAGCTGCATGCTGTGACGAGCATATCGCATTCTTAGTCTCCTTAAACACTGCTTTTTCTAATTGTCTTGCCCTCATGCCTTTTATGTTTATTGCCCTCTCGGCTCTCATCTACGTTAGTTCGAGGCAAATGGCGATCAGATAGCGCGCTGGTGGGGCTGGTATTCTTAGCCGATATCCTTGTTGTGAATACCTGCTTGAGTTCCTCTTTGTTGAGGAGATCCTCATGAGGCTTTGTCGCCAAAATAATAGGTTCTTCGGTTGGGATGCTGATAGTAACACGAGATTTGTTGATTCGAGAAGTGTTGATGTTCTTGAGGTCTAGTTCTTGCCCGAAACTGATGAGGTCACCTTCGAGTAGCTTATTCTCCAACTAGATTTTTTCTTTGAGCAGCTCCCTTATTCTTCTCTTATCCTCCTTGCCCTTGCCCTTGAGCTGCTCATTTTCTTCTTTGGTGGTAGTCCATATGGTCTTCAGTTCCTAATTGTTCTTCTCGAGTTGTTCCACTCTGCTTCTGTACTCCTAGTTTGCCATCATTGCATTGCTCAGTTTCTAGAATAGTTTACTTTCTCTGCCCGACATTTATTCGATGCCATCGCTGATAATGTTGGCGATTGAGGCTCTTTGCAGTTATTTCGATGTGGTGTAGAGGATATGTGATTTGATATATGACACTGTTTTGTTGAGCTAATCAATGCGATCCAAGTGCTCATCAATCCTCAGTGTATGGCTTCTACCCGATGGCCCCCTGGTGGCATCCGTGCCCTGAAGAGAGTCAGCAGTATTAGATGAAGGGGCTGAGATGAATTATCTTTTGTGGCGAACCCAGGCATTTCGTAGAAAGTGATAATCATTGATAGAAGGGCCTAACTATTGTTAAATCTATCGGATAGTCAGCGTGCAATCTGCGGAGAGGCCTTATTCTTGCCCAAGGCTCGTAACGTGCATCAATTTAATAATAACTCCAATATAATCTATCTGCTACTATTAGTTTATGATATATCTATGTACATTGAGTATCTAAACACCCATAGTACGATGATACCGGATGGGGTTGGGGTTGGGGTTGGGGTTGGGGTTGGGGTTGGGGTTGGGTTGGGGTTGGGGTTGGGGTTGGGGTTGGGTTGGGGTTGGGA
>NW_028282802.1:0-21885 GCF_059751285.1 Brachycentrus maculatus
TCCCAACCCCAACTCCCAACCCCAACCCCAACCCCAACCCCAACCCCAACCCCAACCCCAACCCCAACCCCAACCCCAACCCCAACCCCAAATTATTGCATCACTTTTATTATTCATATTCGATTCACAAGCAACTCCAGTCAATTTTGTTGTTAATTTTCATGCTATTTGCACTAAATTTAGATGAATAATTAATTCAAAGGTGATAATTTCTGAACAATGAAGGAGCCTAATGCTAGCATATAAAATAAGATGAAATATAATCAGAATACTCACTTTTGAAGAGATGTTTGAAATTCAAAAAAATGCAAATATCGTCAAGCAATATATAATATATTACAACAAAGGGAAACATTTAAATAGATATAAAAATTTAGAATACACTATTTAAATCAAAATAGCATTATTATAAGATGTTTTCAGGAGTCACATTTTTAAGTTTGGCAACAAATCTAAGCATTATTGTATAGAATTTGTAATATTTCATTATACAGCCATACAGTCATACATTTATAATTGATTGAAGATGCGTTTGGGAGATAAAAAGAAGAAATTCAAGGAGAACATGGAAATGCCCAAGATCCTTGGGGGAAGGTACCAGTTGTAATAAAGGACAATCGGAAGTGGAGTTTCATCTGTGGTGATCCCGGGGATAGATATCGAAACTGGCAGAAAAGTGGCAGTCAAGAAAATCACGAAGTTCTGCCTGAACAAACATGAATCCCTGAGAATTTTACGGGAAATCATCCTCCTCCGAGTCCTCTAGCATCCCAACATCATCAAGCTGCGATAAGTTATCGTCGAGGGGTTGGACAAAAACGAATTGTATCTAGTGCTCGACTACCTTCCATACGACATCAAGAAGATTTTCAAGTCCAACATCATACTCACCATCAAGGATATCAAGTGCATCGTTTTTCAAATTCTAGCCGGCCTCAACTACTGCCACCAATGCCAAGTTCTGCACCGGGATCTCAAGCCGGAGAACATTCTCATCACAGACGACTATTTGGAGGTGAGGCTTTGCGACTTCGGACTGGCCCGTGCTGTTATATCGGAGTAACAGAAATAATACGAATAAAAACATGAGGAGAAATAATCTCAGGAGAAGAGAGTCGGGCTGTCGGCGCATGTAACCACCAGATGGTACCGAGCTCCCGAATTGATAATTCTATAGAGGAAGTATAATAGTGCCATTGATATGTGGTCCGTTGGCTGCATCCTTGCCGAACTGACAGGAATGCTCAAGTAAAACTGCTAGACCTTCATGCATAGGAAAGTGCTCTTCCCTGGCAAGGCCTGTTATCCATTGTCGCCTCCGAAAGAGACGGGGCTGAAGTATGAAAAAATCAATGACTTTCCTCATTCCGTATCCGATCAATTGTACGCATATAATTAGTATAGGGCAGTGATATTCGACGTTATTGGGACCCCTGAAGATATTAGCTTCATCACAGATGAGAAAGCCAAGAACTATATCCGGTCTTTCGGCAAAATCGAGAAGAGACCATTTAAGAAAATATATGCGTATATCCCTGAACAAATCGAAGATTTCTTAGAGAAATCACTGCGTTTCAACCCCAACACTCGGCTCTCCATTGAGGAAGCCCTGAAACACCCTCTCTTCGATGAGATTCGGGAGCAATTCGAGGCGAATGTGAGCACTGTTGGAGAGCCAGTCATCACCGACATCGAATAGTTGAGTTTTGAGTAAATAAAGGAAAGAGTTCTAATGTAATCCGAGTATTATAAATAGCTACGGAAGGCTGAGAAAATAAAGGCATCAATCATCGACTTAGAATGATTTACATGTTTATAATAGGATAAACGGATAAACTCCTAAAATTATAGACTATCTATGAACAGACTACTCACAGAATGAGCAGTTAATGATAAAGATAACACATCAGAGAGTGCAAGGGTCTGCCCTTCATCACACTCTCTTATTGCTCTGAAGAGACGGGTGATAGTCCCTTCCACTTCTTATTCTTTAATATATATATATTATGGGCAGTTGAATAACGACTGGGTATCATCTGCAAGTCGAGATATAATAGATATATATATATGGAATGTTCAGAATTGCAATATCAAAGCTGCTCGCATATCGTGCGATAATGAATATTGATGCAAAACACTTGTTTCCCCAAGAAAAAATATAGGAAAGTAGGGCCATACATCCTGTTAAAGCCCATCGGCAAAGGCTCCTACTCGACAGTCTATGAAGCCAAGAAGGAAGGCGATTCTGACAAGTATGCAGTGAAGCAGATATCTCTCATTTCAGTCAACCCCAAACAGCTTGAAAGGATTCATTTGTAAATAACAGTGCTCTCCCTCATTAAGCACAAGAACATCATTTGCTTGGTTGACTACAAACAGACATCTCGAAACCTTTATCTTATCTTCGAATATTGCCGGCATACTGATCTTGAAACTCACGTCTAAAAGTATTGTCTGAAGGAGCTCGCTGAAGAAAAAGTCAGGAAAATCGCTATTCAAATAAAAAATGCCTTCGAAGTCCTGCGCGCCAATAAGGTCGTCCACCGAGATTTAAAATTGGCCAATATTCTCGTCACAGATGACTTCGAGATCAAAATAGCAGATTTTGGTTTTGCCAATTTGTTAGATGACGACTAGTTTTTCAAATCTTATGTCGGCACGCCGCTGACCATGGCCCCTGAGATTCTGTAAAGCCGCTCTTATAATGAAAAGTGTGATTTATGGAGTCTGGGTATCGTTCTTTATCAGCTCCTCTTCGGAAATAACCCTTTCTTCTCGAAGGACCGGATGACCAAAATGTAATTGAAAAATGCCACCAAAGCAAAGCTACAGTTCCCCAAAAATATCTCGAAAGATGCCACAGACCTGCTGAGGAAACTAATTGTAAGAGAGCCAACAGAAAGAATATCGTTTGAGGACTTCTTCAAGCATCCGTGGCTCAACGAGAGTGACATCAAGGACAACCTGAACGAATAGCTCTTAGAATAGGCATTGAGGGTTGAAGTCGGCAAATCACTCCTCTCGCTCACAAAGAAGAAATAAGAAAAGTAGTACTTATTGCACCACAGCGAGGATCTAATCTCATACGAAATTTTCGAGAGCGCGAGAAACAGTGTCGAGTCGAAGATCATCTTTTGGATCAACCTTGCGAAGAGAATCATCAGCATTGACTACCCCAGGAAAAGAATATCGTTCCTGGCTCTGTGCGTTTTAGTCAGCCATATCAAAGCTTCACAAAAGGGATCTATCAGTATGACCATTAATTCTTCCTACTCGCTGACTTTCCTAAACTGTGCGCACATGAGAAACTGCCAGACCTGGGAAATGAACGAATATACCAAGCGGTTGCCCAACTTCATCGAAAGAAGCATCAAGAAGATGCTAGAGACCATTGAGAGCGAGAAGTAAAACCATAAGGAATTGATTGAGGAGAACATGGATTCCACATTGATTTAACTGTACGTGAATGAGCTGATCGAGGAAATGGCCGATAACACTGAACTGCCAGAGTAGTTCGAGTTGTTCTTGAAAATAAAGCCATTTCGCTAATTCAATCTCAACCTGCGCGTGAGCTCGGGGATATTCCCGGAGAAGACAATCAACATGATGCTACGGAAACTGAAGACCAAAATATAGAACAACAAGATGTTTAAAAGACTAGCAGGGGTCTTCGCTGTCGAGAATGTCCATAAGGAGAACCCTGAGGATAAACTCTACGGCAGACTTAAGAGCCTACATGAACTTCATTGACGATCCTAATCCTATTTATCGTCGTTATCCCAATCTGCTGCTGATTGTATTGATATCAACCGAATGTTAGATCCTCTTATTTTGTGGTGCTGCCCCTCGCAGTTTATATACGCTTATGCCTATTATTAAAGAATGTTTGTTTATAGTTCGTTTAAGTGTTTAAGTGCTTCGGAGTTAAAGTGAGAATGAATAAATAACAGCCTTTTATCTATATCGACTCCAGTTAGGAGGAGGATGCTGCAGATCAGCTCAAAGCGAATACGCAAACAAATCCAAAAAATATTAAGCCAGCCAAACCTCAGATCTGTCAACTCAAACCTCATAAAACTGAACCACCAAAATTTCCATACACTAAAAATTGTGCGAGTGCCTTCTGTGCGAGTAACAAAGCATAAAGCAAAGGACTCATCAGTGATGAGTATGAGAAAGCCCTAAAAAGCATAATAACTGAGAAAATCGACAAGGAAATGATCAAGAAGCTTTTAACTCAGATATAGTCCTCCTAAATCGAGGGCAATATCGAGAAAAGGAACCATCATTACGAATATCTCCTCCAAAGAATCGCGATCGATAATAAGTATCAGGCAGCGATGCAGAAGAAGACTGATAAATTAAAGCAATAGAGCATTCGGAAGCAGCAGGTGCTCACCAGGAAGTTAAGCTAGAGCAACTGCAGGCAAGAGAAGGAGCAGCTTCAGAAATACGCCATTGAGAAACATGAAAAGTAGCAGAAAGTCATCCGACATCTGACCGAAGAAGTCCACAAGCTCAAGAAGGAGCGAACAATACTCACCTACAAGAAGATAAGGGAGACCCTGCAACAAAAAAGACAAAGACTTGAGAATTAGCAGACAAGCCAGCAACGAAAGCAAAACGATGAAATCGAGCAGTTGAGGGAATAACTGGAAACTATCAAAGAAGCCAAGAGGATAAATAAAGTGGACCAAAGCAAAGTACTAAGCCAGTTGCAGAAATCCACGCAGGAGTATAAATAGTTGCTGAGCCAGAGGCTAAGGAAGGGCAAATAGTTCCAAATTTGATTGCATTATCGAACATTCCAATATGACAGAATATTATAATACATGAGTAGTTACATAATTGCAGGCTCAGCTGACAGTCTCGACACCGCCTACTGCTAGGAAATAGCGAATAAGATCAAGGCCAAGTATAAAAATATCGACTTCCGCATTGTGATCAAGCACCCTACCGAATGGCAAGCCTATCTGCAGCAGATCTGTCGTATCTATGGTTTCCTAAATAAATCAAATCCGATTATCTATACCTATCATGGCAAGCTCATTGGCAACAAGCAATCATTCGTGTAGACATCCATCAAATACTTCGGTCTCGGCGAATAGTCCCTCATCGTCCCCAATCTGGCCACTGATGTGAACATCAAGCTCGCGGATTAAGAGCTACGGAGCAAGAAGATCCAACAGAGCCAAACAAAAACAATAACGCAGAAGATCGAACTCACTTATGAGAGGATGCTGAAGTCAGGCGCATTTGTGCACGAGTTCAACGACATCAAATACTACTTAGTACATGGAGTATAGTACATGCTCAGAAATGTGATAGGAATGTCCCCAAATGCCAAGTTCCCCTACGCCAAATAGATCCAGCTTCAGGAGTAGACCGTCTTGCTGGATAACATCGACTTACTGGCAATATCCGCCCACGACAAGATCCCTGCGGAAAATGCAAAGGATATGTTCGTTACCACCAACCTGCTCAACAACGAATCCATGGACAAAATGAGCGAAGCCAGTAGAACAGGCCGCAAGTACTCAACTGTCATGAGCAAGGATGGCGACTCCAAGGCCAACAAATAATAAAATGTAACATCCAAGTCGCAAATCAACGAGTAATTCGATGAGGGGCAGACTGACTACACTGACTGCAACATGCAGCAGTTTGTGATATCCGAAATTGTGGATGATTTCTATATTGCGTTTGAAGATCAGAAGAAGACGCATGTTTCTGGCGAAATGGTGTTGTATTATAATGAGGGGCATAACGGCTCCAATGTAGTGCGCGTTTACAACAGCACCAGGCCTGTTATTGGGCATCGTGTGCTAATTAAGGAAGTTCATTATCTGCAGAATGAGGAAGAGGGAAACAGCAATATCATGAACAGTATAATGATCAATCAGTCCTTCAATACTCAAGACTAAAAAGTTGAAGAAGAATAGCTGAATAAGTCTTAAGTAGCCAGCAATCCCCAGGCAGTTGCATCGCTAAAGTAAAAAGCCTCCATTCAATAGCACATATAGGGACATACTCCACAATAAAACTTATAGGCGCATACCCTTCAATAGGAATCCACCCCGCCTTAGATACTTACAGATAAACCAGAAGGGCAACTTCAATAGCAAAGAGAGAGACTGTAATAAATACTATCCGAACCCTACCATAATGATTTGAACTTAGTGAGCAACCTCAATTATCACACGCTTTATATTTTGAATCCACTTTCCGATCTCGAACTGAAAACTATCCTCTATTTAGTCACGGAAACAAACTCCATTGCCTGTTTGCAGTTTCTGCCTGAAAACCCCAACCCAAAACTGAAAGTCTATCAACGTGGGCGTCTGACCAACGTAAGTGACGGCCTAATGCCCATATAAAAATTCATATAGAAGCAGCTGGAAGATAAGTAATGCGAGGATGTTCTTTTAAGGTCCAACTAAGAGCGTGTGAGACAGAGCCAAACAGCCGATAGGCCCCGGTTCTGCGTCAAGAAAATCAACGACATCGGTTTCAACCATCTCTATTGGGAACATGACTCTCCTGCGCTCAGCAGTCCGTAGCAACAGAGCAAGACCCTCAGATTGATGATAAACTCTATACTCGAGCTGGAGTAAACACTGAAGAAGTAAATTGGGTACAATCTGATATTCACCAGGAAGTATGTGATGGTGGTTGCGATTACTGAGCCATACAAAGCTTATGATAATGTGAGCCTGTATCTGGATGGACTGGCCTATTTGGGGTATGTCTGTATGGCTGAGGTTACTGAGGGATATCGGGTCATTAAGGGCGATATAGACTCCGGAGAGAGCATACGACGGATTCTGAGGCGATGTTCAGGGCTGGTAGAGGAGTAGTGAGCACTTTACGTGATCCCACTGATTTTGCATTGAATTTAAATTTTGTAATTAATAGCATCGACAGCAGCCTCGAGGCAGAACATAGATCCATAAATAAATATGAATTACATCAAAGATTTTTATGAGAGAGTCAACACTCGCCTGTAATATCTCGAGTATGACTTCAAAGCCCCCAACGGTCCAACAGTTCCTGTAAACGAGCTCCTCTACCGAAATATCGTATCAGCTCTCTCCTTGTCACTCTGCTTCGGTGTCACAAGTAACCGATTCCCTATCATGCATAGTATTGAACTCATATAATGCTTACAAGGTGACCAAAAACTAACCAATCAACCCGAAGGCTATGAAATTTGGTGCCATATCTGTGCCTGTCTGCATTATTGCATTTATGGGAGCCATTTACTATAATTCCACGGCTTATCAGTTTATTAGCGACTAAAGATTCAAGGAATTGGAAATATATAAAAATATGCAAGTGCCAGAGCCAGAGCCAAAGCCAGAACCAAAGCCAGAGCCAAAGGCAAAGCTGTCTGAACAACTTCCACTCCCAGCGCAAACTGCCCCGAAGAAATAGTTGATCAACTGAGTGCGTGGGTCAATCTATCTCTGTGCATCTATGTCTCGATGTGCATATGTGTGCATTTGTATCAGATTTAAATGTATCAGATTTAAGTTATAATGGGATTCGATAATGTATTATATCATTCGAATTTTGTGACTATTATCGAGTCAATAAGTGTGCTATAATCGGAGGCGTGGAATCCCTCGCAATCAAATCGAATAAACTTGCAATGCGCCCGTGCAAATAGGTGACGGCAAATGACAAATACTACCGCAAGCCTGCAAACTTCGGGTATATGAGCTAATTCAATTACAAGATTGTAAAGTAGTTGGGCAGAGGAGGATTCGGTGTGGTCTACAAAGTAAGTATCGATCTAAATTAGGCTATCGACCCTCTCGTTCCCGGCGAGTAGTATGCGATCAAGATCAATTTCAATACGATATCCCGAGAGATAGTGTATGCTGAACTGGCGTATCTGGAGATAGTGAGCGGAGTCAGGAATTTACCTAGGCTCAGGAATGTCTTTGTCCACAATGACAATGTCCATATTGTCATCGACTACTTTTAGTATAAGCCATTCATTGTAGATTTATCCTTACCCGTAGACTTTTATACTTGAATTCACGATGGAAGACACCAAACACTATCTATATGAAATGTTGTTAAGCTTGAAGAGTTTGAAGGATCTTGGCATATTCCACAGAGATGTTAAGCCTGGCAACTTTCTGTACAACCCCTCAACCAAAAAGGGTGTGCTGGTGGACTTCGGACTCGCGGAAATCGATCAGCTCTACTACAAGATATTCCAGGACCAAGTCTAACAATTGAGAGAGGAGAATAACCCGCATTATTCCAAATATTAGGAAATGCTTTCTGTCTACCAAAGCATACTTATGAGTCTGTAAAAATCTGGATACAATAAGTTGGGCACTGAAGGCTTCATTCCTCTGGAATCGATCTTAAGATCTCCGAACCAGTCGTATAGCTCAGATATCTGGGCAGTCGGAGTTATCATGCTCCAGCTAATTCTCAAAAAGTACAATATCTTCAATGCCCTCAAAATTCCCAACAATGAGGCCAACCTGAAAAATAAGTTCCTACCCTCCTTCCTGATAGAGTTGGCTATATTCTTCGGCCCTGAAAGAGTGATAGAGCTGACTAAAAGGCTGGGTTACAATTTAATTCTGCCTTCGGACATAGTCAGAGTGTACTTCAAGGACATTGCTGCGATGTAAGCATGTACTAATGTTTAGAGATAGTTTTGATGATATTGCCGAGGATTTGCTGTTGAAGCTCCTAGACCTCGACCCTGAGACTCGCATCGATGTCGAAGATGCCCTATCTCATGGATATTTCGATAGCATTCGATCCTGGCATTGAATGATTGAATTGATGTGTATATAAATTAATGTCTGCATTAATACTAACTGGTTCAATAAGTTATATATTTGCCAACTTCTCTAATCTGATTCTATATCTCTGAAGCACACAGAAATTATGAAACTCAAATGCGAATTGAAGATGGCCTGCAGAATACGAATAGTGTAAGAATAAATGGAGGTATACTTCGAATCAACACGAGAATAGTTGTATTTTAAATGGCACATTTTACTTCTCTGCTCTTCTTCTTTGGTTTTACCTTTTTCTCTCGAGCAGGCTATCTTCATAGCTTTCTTCAGCCTCACTCTTTTGTGCAAGGATTGCCAACATAACTGAGGGTGCCTCTTTCGCTTTGCTGTCCCCAATGAACTCAACCGGCATTTCGCATTATTGGTTTGTTTCCTTGAGAACTAACTTTGGGGCTTTAAACTGGGCATCGTTTTCAGTTAGCGACCCTTTCTTGGCCATTGCTGGAAATTGTGGGGGATTCTACTTATTGATGTTGGCTTGAATAGATTTCAGAGTTGCCATAAATCCGTTGTAAAACATAGTATAATATTTCAGTTATTTTATTTGGTGTATACACATACGCACATCATGAGTCAATAATACGAAATGCGCTAATGTGCATTCTATTGTATGCCGACCGGTATTGACTGATACGATAAACCCATTAATCGGAAGCAATCACCAACCAAACAATCAATTGCCCATATCGGAGACTGTTAAAAGGGTGAAGTCCCCGAACAAGGCAAATCTTGAAACTTCAGGTAAATCATGGTAGTAAAGCAATAAAGCAGCTATTACAATGCAAAATCCTGATTAGGGTCAATTCTGTATCATGTTTGACTATCTGAAATATGCATCTTCTCATTCGAATGAGTAGGCCGTGATATGATATCGATGTAGTCATACTCTATTATACTCTATTATTATACTCTATTGTACTCTATTATACTTCCTATTCTTCCTATTTGTTGTGAATCAATAAATTTATATAAGGACTACTTAAAATATCAGAATAAAATTAGCAAACACATGAACAATAAGCAAAAACTGGCAGAAATGGTATTGCTAAAAATCCAGCAGAAAAAACTGGAGGAGGAGAGAAATAGGCCACATTACGAAGTGCTACAGCTATTAGCTAAATTCTAAGTTTAGGCCTTTCAGAGGCTCACTCATGACATCGCACACCTGCAATCGCAAATTGATCAGGAGAAGCTATTTTAAAGGTGCATCGATTCGCACCATCAATAATTATAAGACACTGCCAAGAAGAAATATCCAAGGTACTTCCTGAAGCCTGAGTTTATTGCTTCTGAGCACGTCACTTCGATGATGAAAGAGTTCTATCGAAAATCCTCCAACACTTTCCTCCGAGCAGAGATCTTAAAGGGCCAAAGCAACGAAATGGATCACCAACTGGTGGCAGAAATCATGAGGAAATACTCGATACTCAAGCAAAAAGAAGAAGATATCGCCAAAATTAAAAGCGAGCATCACACCAAGAATAATGACAGAAGGGCAAGAAATCTGAAATAGGGTAAATTAATTTGTTATCATAGATGTGCGACGTAGAGCTCTTCGCCTATAAATAGTGAGCCTATCGAACCAAATTGATTAAGACAGAGAGAAAAATTCTGCTTTGCTGGCCGAATACGAACTCAAAAAGACCAACCTTTAAAACAGAATCAGTTTCTCTCAAAGTCTATCGCAAGCCATAGCCTAACAAAAGCTGCTCATTGAAAAGACCTATAACCCAGTTACGTACCGAGAATATCTGAAACAAGTATTTGGAATCAGGATAAAAAATGAATTCATGCACAAGAACCTTGTACAGGCGATGAAATAAGTGAATACATTGGAATCGAAAACCGAAACCAATCAGAGGTTCCTAGAAAAAACCAAGAACTTTTGTGTGTTGGGAGTTTGCCAGGATTCTCCATCGAAGAAATACCATAAGTCTCGAAAGAGCATTCAGAGGCCCTCATCACGAAAATCCACACAATTATTCAAGAGCCCCTCAGAAAAAACCGGAAAACATCGGGCTGCAACTTAGCGGAATGAAAGCCACTCAAATACTCGCGACAGAAGGGAGAATCAGACAAAAAAAATGGAGAGTTCACTTGGAAAAACAGCTGCGAGTTCCACTGCCAATTTGCTGTTGGACTCCTCTCTAAAGAAGCAAAGCATGACGAGCCACTCGATGACTGACCTGAAATCCAGTCGTCCAAAACTATAATATTGATTATGAATTTGCATTAAAAGTGAAAAATGTCTGCAATTGTATGAGAGTGGAATATCATATAAATTACTAAGTATATGCGAAGTATGCGCATACTCATATAATAAAACTTTAACTGAAACTTTAAATTGACAAATGCATAGGCTCAAAATCTGGGAGGAGTATGCTCACACTCTCGAGAACTAGAACAGGGCAAAAAATGAGGAAACACAAATGCTTTACAGAACCATCGAAGGCTTGTCTCTCACAAATTAAGAGCTGGCGCGCTCCAACGCAATCATGCATGGCTAATTGGCCTTCAAAGAGCAATGCATCTATCAGCAATCGCTTGAAATTCTTGAAAGCTCACAGGTTATATCAAACATGAAGCATGATATACAGTGCCTTGAGCAATCTCTCTGCTAGGCCACATCTGCAAAAGTATAATTAGAGAATCGAGTCCTCTCGCTGCACAACATCAGCCAGTCCAACTCGGAGCTTATTAGCAAGCAGAAATAGTTAGAGTCGATCAACAAAGAACTCGAAGAGCAAGTGAGCCAATTGAATGAGCAAGTAAATTAATTGAATGAACAAGTAAATTAATTATTGAATGAACAAATACAAACTGTTGCTGTCACCCCTGCAGCCTAAGTGACAGTGCTCATTGACAACTACTAAAAGATAGAGATATATGCCAAGGAGCTGCAGACATAAAATCAAAGCCTATCAGAATAATTAGCATAAGTCGAAGAGAGATTGGAATAAACCGAAAAGCAGTTTAATTTCATGTATGCGCAATATGAATAAATGTATGACAATGTGCAGAAGTATGAAAGCATGAACAGCAACAGCCACGACATCAGCCTCGAGAATAGTTGCCCGTCGATTCCCCAGCTCATTAAGCAGAACAATCTCATGATTGAGAAAATTGTCGCAATTTAAAAGTAGAAGAATCACTACTATTTGTCACTAGTCAAAAGCAGCACCCATAACACTACGTATCGGCATTCGCAGAGGTCCTCGGACAATAGCAGGAATCCTCTAGCTCAGATCAAGATGATCCATAGCAACAGAAGTGAATATCCAGAATCAGACCTACACAAATAGCTGGCCAGTGTAAAGAACGAGAATGAGTTACTCCTGCAAAACCTGAAGATATGACACGTCTGTGGAATATATATGTGTGATATGTATGTGTATGCGATATATGTGATATGTTATCCAGGAATATGGCAGAAGATTACACTTAAACTGGCCCATTTAGTCACCCGTTATTTAATATAATTAGCACATTTAGTAGACATGCTTCAGAATGGCCAACACAATTTGCGTTACAATTAAAGAGTTAAGGATTCATTAATATACCAGCACGTTGAAGGCCTTGCCCACAAAATACGCACGCAAAAACAGTTCGAGGCAACCGAGATCGACTCCGACGCATAGCTGCTCGAAATCAAGGCATTCTACAAGGTCGGCTGGCAATACGAGCACCACCATTCCAGCATAGTCTGCGATATATCTGACCCCATCTACATCAGTACCAACTCTCCCCAGTAGCCACTCCTCGAGTATCGCGAATATATGAGCCAGTTCATTAACAGGTGGAAAGCCGAGCACGAGGATTAATCTGCCTTCAAAGTGTAGATGGCAGCCTACAAGAGCATCAGCCATCTGAAAAAACTTCAGCCGTCAAATCTGTTATGCGCGAAACAGACCTACGAAACAATCATCGGAGGGATTGATACAATTGTTTCGAAGCTGGTCGACAACATCAAACTCCATGACCACCGAGAAACCAACGAAACCGGATAGGACTATTCTGAGGTACGCAGCATATTCATAGTGATGCAAGACTGGGTATCCAAACTCAAAAACTAAATTGACTGCTTTGAAGATATGAAAGACTCAGTGGACACTATCACTAATTCAGTGCTGTAGTTCATTGCCAATTTCATCTCAGTCGCCGAAACTGTTGTGCTCTAGCAAAGATCAGCTCTGATCGACTATCAGCCAATGATTGGCAATGTGACTTACCTCGCGCATCCCTTACTGTTCGGAATCTACGCATTCTACCAAAAGTAAAAGATGATATGGGAGAATGAGTACGAGCACGATTCATCCAACATAGATTTTAGCAATGGCTATGAAACAAACCACACCACCTTCCCTGAGGATACAAAGCACTGTTAGATCTCAAAAGTTGTGTTCATCAACCTGGATGGCTACGAAAGCGAATTCAACATAGAACTCGCCAAGAACATGGATCAGCACTTGATGTATGTTACATTTCCCAAATTCAACAGCTCTGAGCACATCACACTCAGCAATCGATTCTTTAAGAAGTTCATGTACAACTACGCGCATTCGATGTACGAGTTTGACAGTTCGGAGTAAGACGTGTTCGAGAAGTCGAAGGAAGGGGGAGATGCAATGGATGAGTAGTATGAGAGAGATATCCAAGAGTAGTTTGAGATTCGGTTCAACCCCGAACGATACTTCTAAACTGCGGCCGAAGCTACAAAGAACGGGCTAAAGAAGAACAAGAATGTATACATCCTACCGATCAGCTTTGAATACCTGCAATAAGAGCTGAAGACATTCTTCAAAGACAAGAAGGATGCGAGGAGATATGCTTCGTATTTCGTCTGGTTCTTCATACAGGACTTCGTGGGGGATGACATAAAGAAGTTCAACCCCAAGTACATTGTGATCAGCTACAGCGGCAGAATAAAGATCATAGACCGCCATTTCGTGAAGATCATGCAAATTCTGGCGGAGTCCTCCAAAAGAAGGGTCATCCTGTACCCGAACCTCACCACTAAATTTACCAATGAGGAATATTATGACAACAAGGTTGACCTGCAGATTGACCTCGCGCTGCCTAACTTAGATCTGATGAGGAAGTTCGGTCAGTTTCTCAAGATATGTTCAGGCACTTATAACCTGTAGCGCCCGCATTAATGTGAGCTGATAATTTCCAAGTACAAAACAGCCAAAATCAGCAACTACATCTACGGCCTACTTTGCGCGTTGTCAGAGACTTAGTTCCCGCATTTAAAAAACAGGGTCTCAGAGGTATCTCTGAAGAGCCATGAAATAATAATGTAGAGGAGCCTCAACTAATGCAAGAAGGAAATCGAGGCATCGGTTCTAACTTACTATAAATAGCTATATGAATAAATCCGCAAAATCCTCTAAAATCCGCACATTCCTTTTAAGTACAAGTATCTCGAAGACCTGATCACACAAATTCGTGGCAGCATCAGCACAACTTCCGAAAGCCAAAATCATGTGCATGTGGTGAATGAATTAATTAAAAACTGCTACCTATAAACTTCCTCCCAGAAAGTTTCATAATCTCTTTATCTTTACATAAAAAACTGCAGCTAAAAGGAGGAATACGATCTGATGAAGTAAACTGTTGAGACTGAGAAGTCCAATGGCATAACTTGCAAACTACCAGACAGCCAGAACAATCTTAAAGGATTTTACTGCCTTTCCGTGAAGTATTACAGTGGGAAAGAGAGGAAGCCAATGCTGATCCTCGAAAATGCAGAAATCATATACAAAATCGACCAGAGGCATAAAGCGAAGATAAACAAGAAGAAGCTGTGCAACCTAATGATTATGAACTATATCAGCAATGACCCTGAGTAACCCTCAGAGCCAGTCAGTTACGCGGGATGCTTTGAGCTGTCATAGCACAGCGGCTAGGCGGTTAGCAATCAGAGAATTTAAGTATTTCCGATAGTATTCAATAGATTCGGCCATAATGAAATCCACAATAAGTTCATCCTTCGGGCTGCCTGGAACTATTCCGAAACTTAGAGATACTATATCTTATATTGGCCTACTCGATACAGCACCATCGAAGCCAAGCTTCACTCGATCGAATAAACCGAGTACGAGCCAACTATTCTCAATGAAATTTATTTGGCCGAAATACCAGTCACTCGAAACTCTCAATTGATGTTCAATTTAGCAGAGTTCGACACCCGCAGCATCCTGCCTCGAAGGCACTGTAGCTCCTACGCAATGTTCGATGAGAACAAAATCTTTATACTTGGGGGATTCTATGCCAAAGAGCACAGTTACTTGAATTTACAGACTGACATCACGACTTTCGATCTGCAGTATTTCGACCAACAGCATCGCAAGTGTGTGGTCACGAATTAAAAGAGTGCTATGTACACCACATCGACGACGATGGATGTGGGAGATGCTGCTCATTCGAATAACTCCTATATTCGAGCCAGAAGATAATATGAATTCTATTAGCTAGCAGAAATGTGCGACCTCACTCATGAAGAACTCGTGCTGGAATAAAATATCAAAACTGTCTACATGATTGGGGGGTACGGATAAGAATTCACAAGACCCTACTCTCTTTTGAGCAACAGGTACTTCGAACTCAAAATCGACATGCGGCGTCGGACTCTGCACTCAATCGAAATCAAAACACTTTATCAGAGGGTTATGGCATCGAATATAAAGGACTTCATTAAAAATAAAGGCAGCTTCTCAGCACTTCCTACATTCGAAGGAGGAGCCTTGAAATAAAAAGGCCTAAGCAACGATCATTACGTAGCGCATCGAAGTGTATACAGAATGGAAAAAGCTGTTAAGAATAATAAAATCGTGCGAGAGCTGCAAATAAAAACAAAGTACTTCTTCAGTTTGCCTATCTTTCACCATTTTCGAAGCGAGCTCAGCAGCTTTGCCCATAAGATTGGCTAAGATATGTATCAGGAAGCCAGTGATGCGACTGAGTTTCATCTTACTAACTCCCTTCAAGGAAACAACTACCTCCTGATAATCCGAGGGAAGGAGCAGGCACGAATGCTGAATGTTATGCTCTAAGTTATGGATGATAACGATAAACTAAGCTTCAGCCCTTTAACTCACGGCAGCATCATCTCCATCGATATAAAGGGCAAGACCATCTTTGCTTTAGTTATGCATGAGCACTATGTAAGCCTTTGATTATTGAAGACCAGCAGCCAGTTCATTTTAGCAGAATGCGAACTCAAGGATTAGAACAGTTCGCAAGCCATACTAAAACCGATTCATGCATGTGATGGAATTATGTAACAATACTCAGTGTACTTGACTCGCAGGGGCGAAGCCATTTTGCTCTATGGATTGGCATTCTAGCATGCTTGCATCAATGACTATGTTGTCAATTTTGGGAGGAAAAAAAAGGAGCATGTGACGATCCACGCAATCGCAGGATCTGACAGCAAAGGGGTACTAGCGAATTAGGCCAAAAAGATATGCAGCTTCATGACCAAAGATCACAATGAAAGAAGCAAGTCCTTAGAAATACTTTAGTACAGTTTCATCTTTCAGGCAAAGCCTCCGAGTCATCTCCTGCATTTCATTATAAATCGGCTGAAGATGGACTCACAGCTCACTGGCTTCGTTTGGAGCACTGAGTAGTCTGGGTACTACGCTTTCGAGGAACTATAAACAAATAAAATATTGGTTGTTCATGCAATTGACTAAATCAAGTTGCATGAGCCATCAGAGGTCGGCTTCAGCGAAATGAAGATGATCCTTATTCGGATCACTTCGTCCTATAATTAAGTCTATGTTGGAGATCTTATGAATTGCATTGAAGGGAGGTCAGCGAAAGAAGCCAATTAAACGAAAGTATTAGTGAGCAAACAAAAGTACAATTCACATTGGAGTAAAGCATTTCGGGTGCCGATTTATACTAAGACCATGAGCAAATACATATAAAATGGTCAAATGTGAATAAGATGAAAACCATACTCATTCAACCAGCATGAAACACCATCATAGTCGCTTCTCATGATACTCATCTGTCTGAATATATTTTGTAAATTGTGATGTTTCTATGCTGGTTCATACTTCATGTCTTGCGATTGGCCTCTTCCCGTCTGGTTTATCGTGTTGCTACATCCTTGGCTCATATTTGCATATAGCCACTAATTTTTATATGTCTTTTCGTTGTTGAGTAGTCTGTTGTTATCCTTTGCAGCCTATCACAAGCTGGGAGGGAACTGATAACACAAAAAAATTCGAGTAATTGCTAGATAATCAGGCACATATTAATATACTTATTATTGGAAAATAAGGCTGTTTTGATAGCACGACAGACAGAGTTATTTCAGCAGCGGTGGAACATAAAATAAACTGATGCAATGAAGGCGAATGAAGAGGCAATAAAGGGAGACTTATTTATCGCAGTTGATTTGGATTTACGAATTACATCTGAGTATACCTTTGAGTCTACGCATATAATAATATTAGAATGTGTTAAGTGCAGGGAGCAAGGAAAAAAATAATATCTGAAGATAGATACAAGAGTCTCACAAGTCAATAGTTATCATCTAAGATTTTGCCAATTAAATCGCCATTCCGATCGAGCATTCATAAATACGAACTGAGCACTTTCGACTCGCTCTCCTCCAAAATCAAGGCCAACCCTAACAATGCTGCCAAAAAATAATCGCTCAAAAAGATTGACGGGCACAGTCTGGGAAGTCCAGGCTATCTCAAAGGCCGATACATCCAGGAAAGCATTAAAACTAAAGTTCTGCCCTCCTTAAGAAAAAACCAAAGCCTTGAGTCGTAAAAGAGTTCTTTGGGCAACTTGTCCTTTATTAACTTTTCCGATCTTTTAGTCAAAATCACGGAAGGAGAACTAGTTTAGGAGTCCTCGTTTTAAGCCTTCTATTTGCCCAAGAGGGTTTTTGTGCGGTGTATCAGGTACGAGCAGAACGATATAATCGCCGAAGAGCATCCAAGTCTGTTTCGTGTCTATGGCAAAATTAAACTGAAGCTGAATGTCTACATTGTCACCAGTACGAAAGACAAAACACTAGAATCAGTCGTTGAAGAAAATGGTGCCTGCACTTAGCGCTACATAAAACAGACCATTAAATGCCTCATTTAATCGATCATGTTCTTGAGGAAGTCAGGAGGGATTTTGCAGACCTTAAACATGTCCTGCGTGGTGATCAATCGCATGGGAGATTGCCTCATTGATACGATCGAGTGCAATAATGTGATTAAGACGAAGGAAAATAAGGCGCAATATCTGTTTTACTCCAGCCCATAAACTTTGATTTCAGGGGAGCTCAATGAGAAGAGCGAAGTATGGTCTTTGGGGTGCATCGCCCTGAGCATGGCCTTGGGAATAATTATAAACCACAATGTCATCTGCCACCCTTTCAATCGGCGCCCCTCTTCATCGAAAATGAAGTAAATGGCGATTTGGCAATAGATTATGAAAACAGACCTGAAAAACAAGAAAAATCTGACCATCATCCCCAAAAGCTTAGAGCGTGAAGACTTTACTGAGCCCAAATTTAAATAAATCGAGGTTTCGCAGCAATTGTACGAGCTTATTAAAGCTTGTCTGAAATTAAACTCGGAAGATCGACCCCACTTATAGGAATTGGTGAAGTTTTAATTTTTAACAAACTGATATTTATCACTTCATAGCTTCATGTTGAGTACTCCCATCATTCTTACAGTTATTGGCTTCCTATGTTTCGTTCATATTCATAATATGATTTGAAGTAATCAAAAAAGTATGACTGTTTATATCATCAATATGCAAAAGTCCTTCAATTTATATTCTAGAATCGTGTCAAAGCAATGAATTCGAAAATAGTATGGTTTAAGAGGAACATGAGAAATAATTATGCTTTTAATAACCCTAATAAGAATTATTGAGAGCAAATACACAAACATTAAATAACATATGAATTCGGTCGATTCAGTTAATAATATTTAAATTCGCGATGTCCACATTCAAAAAGGAAAAGGCCCCTTTGAAGCCAACTCGAAAGGCGAGGAACGAACTCACTGAGGAGCAGAAGCAGGAAATTAAAGAAGCCTTCGATCTCTTCGACACTGAGGGCGTCGGCTACATCGACTCCAAAGAACTCAAAGTCGCGATGCGAGCCTTGGGCTTCGAGCCGAAGAAGGAAGAGGTGAAGAAGATGGTGAGCGAAGTCGACAGGGAAGGCAAGGGCGTCATCGAATTCGCAGACTTCATGGAGCTCATGACGGGTAAGATCTCAGAGCGCGATCCCAGATAGGAAATTCTGAAGGCGTTCCGCCTTTTCGACGACGACAACACCGGGAAGGTCTCCCTGAAGAACTTGAAAAGAGTGGCGCGAGAGCTAGGAGAGACCATGAACGACGACGAGCTTCAAGAAATGATCGACGAGGCCGACCGAGACGGCGACGGCGAAATCAGCGAGGAATAGTTCATCCGAATCATGAAAAAGACCAACCTCTTCTGATTTTGATTATGCTTATAATTCGTACTCCCTGTTTAGGCCTAAGTCCGAAAGTTGAGATTGGCGACATAATTATGCATGAATAGCTTTCCTATTTCAAACTATAAATTTTAAACTTCCTTTGTAGATAAAAACAGCAATTAAAGTTCACAAGCACCGACACCTTCTACTGCGTGAATACATAAAAACATCCCCGTTCCTGCAAGTCAACCAAAACGCAGCAGATTCAATAATAACAAATACTTTACAGTTGGTTTATACTTACTTGCTTTTCCTAGATAAATGCTATTATTCAATTATTTCATAAAAATCGTAGTTGTCAAAATAGTACAACAAATGCACCCAACTTTGATCGCTAAATTATGCACTGGTAAAGCCCTGCCTAAAATAATAGCAATCGAGATACTGAACCATTAATGTATTGAATACTATCTATTTTCGAATTAAAATATTTATGGTGAATTTGCTCTCTTTCCACAAATTTCCAATACATAAGTTAGCATTTTAATTTTATTTAGATACAAAAATAAATAAATTTCAATAATCATTCATTTAACACAGAAAAATAGCAAATAAACAAAATAGTAAATAAAAAATAAATTAAAATAACAGTAATCATGTAACTAAATTAAAAAGAATAATAATGCAAAGAATTTATCAAATATCTTACATAACTTGGAATTTTTTCGAAATGGACTATCTATAAAACAGATGCGAATACACAAACATTAAATAACATATGAATTCGGTCGATTCAGTTAATAATATTTAAATTCGCGATGTCCACATTCAAAAAGGAAAAGGCCCCTTTGAAGCCAACTCGAAAGGCGAGGAACGAACTCACTGAGGAGCAGAAGCAGGAAATTAAAGAAGCCTTCGATCTCTTCGACACTGAGGGCGTCGGCTACATCGACTCCAAAGAACTCAAAGTCGCGATGCGAGCCTTGGGCTTCGAGCCGAAGAAGGAAGAGGTGAAGAAGATGGTGAGCGAAGTCGACAGGGAAGGCAAGGGCGTCATCGAATTCGCAGACTTCATGGAGCTCATGACGGGTAAGATCTCAGAGCGCGATCCCAGATAGGAAATTCTGAAGGCGTTCCGCCTTTTCGACGACGACAACACCGGGAAGGTCTCCCTGAAGAACTTGAAAAGAGTGGCGCGAGAGCTAGGAGAGACCATGAACGACGACGAGCTTCAAGAAATGATCGACGAGGCCGACCGAGACGGCGACGGCGAAATCAGCGAGGAATAGTTCATCCGAATCATGAAAAAGACCAACCTCTTCTGATTTTGATTATGCTTATAATTCGTACTCCCTGTTTAGGCCTAAGTCCGAAAGTTGAGATTGGCGACATAATTATGCATGAATAGCTTTCCTATTTCAAACTATAAATTTTAAACTTCCTTTGTAGATAAAAACAGCAATTAAAGTTCACAAGCACCGACACCTTTTAGAACTTTTCATAGTAGTATATTACAAGGATTATTTCTGATTTTTCAGGAGAGTTAATATAACTATAAAAGAACTCAATCTGATTCATAATAAAATAATATTAATCATCACTCTAAACATTCTTATTATGGATCGTTTGTCAACCCTTTGATTTTAATTGCTTTTATTTCAACATTTTCAAAACATTCTCTTCACTCCATTACCTTTCTGATACGTTAAAATCCAATGCCAGCATATTAAACGGTATTATCGATTTGTATTTTTTTCACAGCCAAATGCCCATTAATAAAGTCAACGTCTATGTCAAATAGAATAAACTGTCGACCCTATCTGATGCAGATCAAACTTTCAGGGAAATTGCATTGATAATTCCAGTGTCGTCAGCGAGTTCGCAATAGACCTTTTAATCTCTTACCTATGTAACGCGATGAACCTATTCTTAATGGAGATATTACTTGTGCTTTAATGTTGATATTTTTGTATGGTGGGTGGGTTATCTAAAAGGCTTTTTTATTTTGAAGAAGAAGTTTCTTTGATTCATAAAATCAATATCAGAAATGCGAGCACTTAAATTAAAAGATAAACTGATGGGAAGAGGAGGATAGGGAGAATCCAAAATCTTTTGCTGCAGGAATTTGGTGTTAATTTCCAGACAATTGACTTTATCGCTAACAATCGCGTCAAAGACAAAAACCACATTGCCTTATTTAATTTTTTAGTGGTACTTCATAAAAGCAAGTGCAATACCTGTGTTATCACCAACAAGAAAACGAACTTTCTTCATTTAATCATCGTCGAAATATATTGCAATTTGTAATATGGACAAAATTGTTACTTCGATATTGAAACTCTTGCCGAAAGGAATATTTATTAGATCTTTTATTTTAAAAAGCTCTTTATTGTGATAATGCAAGGGCTATGCCGGATGCATGGCGGCCATCTTTTTGAGAAGCTTGCTTTATGTCGCCAATGATGGCTGTATAGCAGGTTAAATTTCATATTTAATTATATCCGTTCGATAATTCTATATTATCTTGAACTTATTCGTTTTTGCAATCCGGGGTTGGGGTTGGGGTTGGGGTTGGGGTTGGGGTTGGGGTTGGGGTTGGGGTTGGGGTTGGGGTTGGGA